>NW_007737064.1:37074-37899 GCF_000696425.1 Galeopterus variegatus
GGTCCCGGTCCGGTACAGGGGCGACACTGAGGGTTGCGATCCGTTGCCGGACACGGGAAAAAAAAAAAAAAATTAACTCCAAACTAACTGAGTTAAAAGTTTTCTTACTCACAGGGGATTAAAGTTTCCTGGTAATCAGGCATATGGGAATTGGAGCTGGATTTTTTTTTCTTCTTCTTCTTTCAAAAAAGTAATTGACGGTGAACTCAAGAAAGAAAACTAAAGAGGAAACACAAAAGTCTCTGTATTTTGCCTACAGTCTGTTTTATGTATGACTAAATTCCCTCACTCCCCACCTATCATCACTTTAGCCATTAAGGAGCATGATAACCTAGGGTGACAAAAGTACAAAAAAGTAGTAAATCCTAAGTAAGGAAAGACATACTTACACACCTGCAAACCACTTTGATTTCACCAAAGAAAAAAGAAGTAGAAAGGTAATGAAATTTATTTTTCCACCACTTAAAAGGCCAAAGGATAGATCCTTTCAAAAAGGAGTTTACATCCAAAGAAATAAAAACTGCCAAAGAGCCAGCTCGGGACAAGCCACAGTTGCTAAACACACAAAATGAGGGAGTAACATTCAGGATATCTAATAATTTAATTCAAGGATCATGTTACTTAGAGAGGCATAAAGTAACAAAGTGTTCTCCTTAACCATTATTAAGAAAAACAGAAAATGTTTATATGCTGTACTAATCTCTCTGCATGTTGGCTTGCTACAAGCTTCCCACAAAAACTATAATATTGACAAAAACAATATTAATGCCATTGGCCAAAGAGAAGGAAGAAATCCTGATATATCGGATAAAAGCCCTTACCAAA
>NW_007737064.1:39740-41251 GCF_000696425.1 Galeopterus variegatus
TTGCTGATTAAAAAAAAACATTTATCTTTTAATAACTATAGTCACGCATAAAGGCAGAAAAATCCCTCTTCAAGTCCTGGCTACCTCCAACTAGCTGTCTAAGCTTAGAGGGTAAATATCAATCTAAAATTATTTAGATCACAATATCCTTGTCTAGAAGAAAGAAACATCCCCCTCCCACACACACACACCAACCAGCTTTAAAGTGTATCAATTTTCTTGAACCCATTTTAAATCAGTAAAGCTTCAAGTTCTTTACTAAGTGTCACTTGAGCCAGACTATAAGGCACTACACTGACCTCATCCTTTTATGAACTGTCACCCTGTGACTGAGTCCTTTCTTCCAAGTAACCTATAGAGCCCAGAGTGAAGAAAAAAAAATCTTATAGGAGTTCTGACTGTCAAGTCCAAACCAAGTGAAATCTTCAAGAGTGATACTTTCCACACTCTTACATTCTGGCCACCACAGCTGCCATGTGGTCTCTGACTGAGAGGCAGAGCATGCCAGCTATGTCTATGGAGGCCTTTACCTCCTGTCTGAAATCAGGAGTATACTTATTTTATGTAGGTATCCAGCAATGACATTGGAGCCCACCCTTGCTCTTCAATTGCGTAAAGAATGGCAAG
Organism: Galeopterus variegatus; assembly: GCF_000696425.1. NCBI lineage: Eukaryota > Metazoa > Chordata > Mammalia > Dermoptera > Cynocephalidae > Galeopterus > Galeopterus variegatus. The sequence goes on from NW_007737064.1 coordinate 40,368, forward strand.
AAATGTCGATTCTTCGTGTCTGTGACTAATTCAACAGTGCCTGAAGCTTCTATAATCTTTAGGTACTTCTGCATCACATCCATAGTGCAGATATTATGGCCTTGCCGTAACTGTACTGGTCAGGCTATATCCAAAATGCTGTACCCAGATATTGTTGCCACATTTAAAATGGGACATTGATCTTGCTACTGAAAGTGAAAAGAATGATGAGGGGTCTGAAAACTAAGTCATATAATAAAAAAGAAAATAAATATCTTTAGTCTGAAGAAGAGAAGACATAGAGACATAACAACCATCTTCAAAATTTTTTATGCCTCTGAATGGCAAAATAAAGGCAAATGAATGAAGGAAAGAGTGGGGACATTTTCTAAATACTAGCACTGCCTAAAAATGATCTACCTTGTATAAATCTGAGACCTGATTTGTCTTTATAACTCTTGTAGGTGATACAGAAGAAATTTCAGTACTTGATCAGATGTCTGACTTCTTATACTTCAACAAAAATATTGCATGTCCTATAAATTGGCAACAATTTATGAATCACAGGCAACCGCAAACTACTGTAGCTACTATTATCTGCTTTTCTCCATAAGGCAGCAGTTGTTGTTAATCCTAATTGTAAAAGTAACAGGTTCATTGTAATAAAGTATAGAGAAAAAATAAAAAACATCCATAATCTCCCCACTAACACAGTTACTGTTAGCATTTTAGCATAATTTCTTCCTGGTCATTTTTCTAAGCATCCATAAAAATAGATAAATAATAAATAAATTATATATATATATATATAAATTTGAGTCCAGGTATTTATATACTTTTTGTCCTAATTTTTGTACATATATAGTAATCAATTTCCCAAGTCATTAAATATTTGCAAAAAAAAA
>NW_007737064.1:41938-48235 GCF_000696425.1 Galeopterus variegatus
AAAAAAAAAGCAAGATTTTTAATGCCTGCACAGTTAGCAATCCAATGTTTGCATATACCATATTTCAAACATTACATTTTTGAGCATTTAGATTATTTTTTAATTTAATTTTAATTATTATAATATTGCCATAATATATACAGCTTTACATTGGTTTTCAGATATATCTCTGCTAATGTTTTATGTAAGAAGACTGAATTTGTCCTATGCCCCTCTAAGATATAAAAATAATTTAAATCACATGACAATGAAAAGACGTAATTAAATATATATACACCCACACACCCACATACAGACTACCAAAGCGAATACAAAGCTCCTGTGATGGAAATTAATAAAATTTAATCCTTTCTTAAAAACAGTTAATGCCATTATCTGCAAAAATTGCTTCAGACCCACACAGAAATGTTTATATTTTGCATATTATCAGTCTATTAGTGTAATTTTGTTCTTTATGTATAATGTGGAAATACTTCTGAAATCTTAATATCAACCATAAATAAGTTTGTATCTCCAGATCTCTCAGTTAAGGGAAATGCTGACAACTGCTGGAATTAAGGTAGACATTTAATCCATACAGGGAAAGCATTTTACAAAATAATACACAAGCCTTTTTAAACTAACACCAATAAATCCCTTAACTGGGCCATTCCATGGTCGCTTGTACTGTAAGTCAGTAATCCAGAGTCCTGCCTGTCACCCTTCTTAAAAAACCTATTTTCATGAATCCAGTTTGATTTTCTTTATAATCCAATGTTTTGAGAGTTTGGTTTCAAGAAGAGAGATCATTTTAATCAATAATGACTAAACTCTCATCAGATGTTGATTTAAGATTATTATTCACTTAGAAAAACATAGTAGCAATTAGGTTACGTTCACTACCATTAAAACATACACTTTAAAAGAATCTTAGTGACATTCCCTGCTTCCATGGTTCCAGAAAGAGGAATAAAATAGGAAATGTGGTTTTCATAAAGCAGTTGTGTGAAATGACTGCCAAAATAAAAGCCAAGAATACACCACTGTGGTGCAACTTGATGCAGGTGACTGACTCTACAACATGCTAAGAAAATACAGGTTCAACACCCAGGCTTCCTGTGTTCAAATGAACACAAGGACAGAACATAGAACACTAGAAAAGTGGATGATGAGCAAGTCAGTCTTTTTTCTTAATCTTCTCTTACTAACCCTTATCTACTAGACTCTTGTAGAAGTCAGAGAGCAAATCATAAGATATAAAAATAGGACCATTTTTTATCTTTAAAAACTTTCTAGGGGGCCGGCCTGGTGGCGCACTCGGTAGAGTGTGGCGCTTCAGAGCGCAGTGGCGCTCCCGCCGAGGGTTCGGATCCCATGTAGAGACCGGTCCACTCACTGGTTGAGCACAGTGCGGGCGGGACACCGAGGGTTGCAATCCCATTGCCGGTCGGTCGCAGTACGGGCGCGACACTGAGGTTTGCGATCCCGTTACCGGTCATGAAAAAAGAAGACAAAAAAAAAGGAAAAAAAAAAACTTCCTAGGGCCGAGCCTGTGGCGCACTCGGGAGAGTGAGGCACTGGGAGCACAGCAGCGCTCCCGCCGCTGGTTCGGATCCTAAATAGGGATGGCCGGTGCGCTCACAGCACTCACTGGCTGAGCGAGGTGCGGCCGGTCTCAAAAAGGACAAAAAAAAAAAAAAAAACTTTCTAGAAGATGATCAGAGAATCTTGGGGAGTGGGGGCTGGGGGCATTCCTTTTTTCTAAGTCTTATAAGTGGCCAGTTATCCCTACCTAGACAGTGGTATGAGAGAACCATGCTCACAGATTCTCTCACTGAAAAAATCTCACAGGACCATCATGTGTGTCGTGTAATAAGAACTGCATATCCCTGAATGTCAGCTTTAAGGCTAAGTGTCCATTATTAATGACATCCATTGGTGATAATCTTTACTCAAGTTTGGGACCGACACTGTAATGCTGCAGAGCCCTCTCAGTGAACCTTCAGAAACCATCATGACATCAAATACTCTTCACTGGACACCATTTTATACATGTGAATTGTGAACCATGTAAATGGATTACCTACTGAAGAAAATACTAAAATTAAAGCTTTAAAATACCCTTATTTAAATCAAATTTGATTTTTTATGTTTTAACATAAAGATTCAGTGTTAGAAAACATACATTCATGGAATATAGTTAATTGAATTCACTTTTAAATAATTAAACCAAAACTTATTTCTATTACTAGAGGAATTTGATCCACTCAACGTTTCAAAATAATGGCCAGTGGAAAAAGAAGACACAGCTTTTTCATCTCTGTTGTACCCCAATAAAAAAAGATTCAAGTAGTACCCATCTAAGACCATTTCATTTACTCATTTTGAGGTAGAGAAGAAGCCAAATATTCCTCCCAGTAATCTTACCTAGAAGACAACACTTGCTCCTGTCAGTCTTAAAATGCCAAAGGTAATCTGTTTGCCTAAAAAAGATGGGTGTGAGGGTAATGAAAATACACCACATCAGCCACCAACCAGTACCTCATTTATGTTAGTCTTACTGTTAAGACAAGCCATAGTTTATAGGGCAGTTTTCCAAATAAATATCCGACATATTTTAAAAGTATAAAATGTCCGTACATTTAAAATATGCGACGTATTCTGGGGAGAAATACTATACATAACCCAATGCAATGGAAAACTTGGTCTTCATCAATTATGATGCTGACTGGATTTTGTCTTCTGCAGCCCCAGGGATTACAGATTCCTAAAGTATTTTGCTTTGATGAGTCACATTTGTAACACAATCACTGTACCCATCCCCACCTAATATACTGTAACACATCTTCCTCTCCAAGATCTAACCATAGTCATTTCACAAGAGAGAGGAAAAAAGAACTGATTAAAAGGAAATAGGACAGACAGTGAGTAAGCCATGAACGACTGCCCAAAGAACTGTAAAAAACCTGGAAGATTGCTTCCATGTGTTTCAATTAGATGGAACTGCCATTAGGAGAGGACAAAGAACTAGAGAAAATATTGATAAAGTGTATCCATTCCCTCTTTTGTAAGTGTAGTTAGAACCAAAGAATAAAAAGTACAGTTACCAGACAACTCCACAAAGTTTTAACACAGAAAAACATTTTGGGATATATCCAATGCAAATAGTTTCATTTATAATCCCATCAATCAGAGAATATTAAAAACCTCTTTATACACATTTTTAATATACATTTAAAAAGTCTAAGGATATATAAATAGTTCTCTTTCAAAGGCAGGATCACTGATTTTTTTTCTTTTTTTGCATGTCAATTATATATTCATTCCAGACAATTTAGAAATAACATGCTTAGTATAAATGATTAGGCAGTTAAAATCTATGAAACCAATCCTGTTGACACCGTGATCTTGGACTTCTAGTCGCCTGGAACTGTGACACAAATTTCTCATGGTTAAGCCACCCAGTTTATGGGATGGCAGCCCTATTAAACTGATACAAAGGTTTCAAAGTATGACATACAAAGACATTACACTTTGACCACGTACATTTTTCTCCCTAACAATGTGGTTTTTGGTGGATAGTACTTGCAAAATCAATTTTTTCTCCAAATGTCCCAGCCTCTCCCTCTCCCTCATTACTGCAGTTAGATAAGGCCACATAACTACGTTTTCTCTAATGGAACGTGAGAGGAAGTGACATATGCCACTTCCAGGCTGGGCCTTACAACCATGGCACTCCTCTCCTCTTTCTCACCAGCTCACATTTGGACATGGTGGTGATCCAGCTTTAACATGGAGATGAGGTCCATGCCTTAAGGAACAGCTCAGCCACATCAGAGAAAGAACCTTGTCTCTAACTGACAGCATGGTAGTTAGAGACTCACCAAGCTGGAATACCTTCCTTAGAATGTTACATAAGAGTAAAACAAAAGACTGTTCTTTAAGCCACTATATTGTTGTGTTTCTCTGTGATAACAGCTTAGCCTTTTACTCTAATAGAGTGTCAAGGAAATAAAACACTTGAAATACATGCAGTAAAATAGTGTATAGAAAACCAGATAGATCTCCAGAAGAAACAATAACTTTGACTCTCTGTTGAACTACTATAATAGTTTCAAAATTTGAGACAGTGTATTTGATAATCTTACTATCTGTTGAACTAAAATCTAGACTCTTTCTTAGTCTGGAAGATATTTTTAACTAATTTTTTCTAACTCAAAAACTTTAATGAGGATAATTATTGAAATTAGCATAATTTAATTAGTATAATCATATTGTTATACTTTTACATATACTTTTATGGTACAAAAAATAATAAAGTGACATATAAAGGTCTCACACTCCTTCAATCCCCATTTTAGAGAGAGCCACTACAAAGCTGAGTAGGTATCCTTCCAGACTTTGAAAATGTTTTTAAGTAATTAGGGTAGTTGAACTTTAAACTCAGCTAAAGAGAGGTTTTGATTTTTGTCATACACACCCCAGAGTCAAAACCAAAAAATTCAATAATAAGCGTACAGATCCTTCATATCTGCACGACTCTGGGAAGAGAAGGGTACTTCTTCAAAGATGCTTGTAAGCAGCAGTGAGGCCTATTTCTTATCTTAAATGTTACCCAAAACATCATTAAGTGAAACTAGAGTATGCATGACTGAATGAAAGTTCCTGGAGGACAAATCAATACTTCCCCCATTACTTCACTCCACTGTAGATGTAGCATAATGTCTACTTCCACCTGGTGAAAACACTGAAAATTACTCCTCTAGAATTTGGCGTATTTGCCTTTTACTAAGTCACAAGTTTTTTTGTTGTTTTTTGTTTTTTCCAGAATGAGTATCCAAAATTATACATGGACATTTGTCTATCAAGAAGGTACTTTCTATTGAAGTGAAGAAGAGAATGAGGAGATGAAAACTACTTCCTTTTAGTTACTCAGAGACCTCATTAACCTGTAACCAAGAATGGAATCTATGATTCCAACTCATCGTTCGTGGGACGCACACATGTTCGTGGATTCCAACATGTGTTTCCATTTAAGCTGCTGGAATGTATACATGGCTCTGCAACGAGTGATAAATATTAGCAAATCTTCTAAGAATGAAAGTCCTTTATGACCATATACACCGTGTTTTGATTCAGCTTTTAAAACGTCTGAATCACACAAAGTTGCACAGTTTTACATCTTCCTGTGAGTTACAGAACTACAACGAAGAAAAAAATCTTTCCACAAATGGCACATATTTGTACCACCACAGCCAACCCAAGGCAAATCTATGATTTCTGGTATTTGGCTATTTCTTCTCTTTTCTTATCCTTGCTGGCAAGCCTGCCCCAGCTAAAGGCAGGACATTCTGAAATGCCCAGATACTGAATAAAAGTTGGATATTAACCAATGTCAGATAATGCCAAGACAGGGGCTTCAAGCATAGTAACGAACTTCAACAGCATAAGCCTAAAGCAAGGGTGGTGGTCTGGCTTATTTTGTTTGGTCAGCACAGCACTTATAAACTTTTTAAAAATTAAATCCCTTTAGGAAATATCTCCCATACAAGGAAGGCACTTCATCACACAGGACAGTGTACCTCATCTGACACTACAAACCCCTCAGATGTCGTGTGCCAGCCAAATGTCTGAAGCATGCCTTTAGGAAATATCTCCCATACAAGGAAGGCACTTCATCACACAGGACAGGGTACCTCATCTGACACTACAAACCCCTCAGATGTCGTGTGCCAGCCAAATGTCTGAAGCATGAATGCTGCATGAACTCGTCCACCTCTGAGTCTTCTTACATTCTGTTTCTTTGCCTAGAATTCCCTTTCCAGCATATCCAAGCTTTCCTCACTTGGCTAACCTCTACTCTTCTAAGGCCTCAAGAAGTCCTTTCTAATCTCCCAAAGTCCTAGTAAAGTGCTTAATCCTCTTTGGCCCCAGACTCTCCTGCTATCTATTTATGTGACTATCTCACCAGACATCACATATTGCCTTAGGCAAGGGACCATGCCTGGCTCATTTTGGTCTCTCCAGTGTGTGGCGCACAGCAGGTGATAAATAAATACTTTCAAAATGAAGAAGTGGTGGGCCGGCCCGATGGCGCACTGGATAGTGCGCCGCTTGGGAAGCGCGACGGCGCTCCCGTCTGAGGGTTCGGATCCCACGTGCAGACCGGCTCCCGCTCACTGGCTGAGCGAGGCGTGGGAGCAACACCGAGGCTTGCAATCCCGTTGCCGGTCCCGGTCCGGTACGGGGGCAACACTGAGGGTTGAGATCCGTTGCCGGACACGGAAAAAAGACAAAAGAAAAAAAAAAAAAAAAAAA
>NW_007737064.1:48443-50644 GCF_000696425.1 Galeopterus variegatus
TGAGATCCGTTGCCGGACACGGAAAAAAAAAAAAAAAAAAAAAAAAAAAAAAAAATGAAGAAGTGGTAATATAAGTATCAGCCCTAAAAATATTTGCTTTTAATATTCTTAGAAGGAAATGCAGATGAATGATGATAAAGCTGACAAAAAAAGGTAGACCACGAAGGTGGCAAGAGAATGAAAAGGCTTATAAAAAGCCAACTATGGTCTCACATGGGTGTTTTCCCAAGGTGTAGTGACCTCTCAAGTGTCATTTAACCTCATCTACAGTCGCTGCTGTTTTCATGCTTCCCTTCCTCTAGAACACCTGTATGGCTGTTAATCCACATCTGCTTTCTGGATCACAACACGAGGACCCAAATACAAAAGACCCAACTGAACAAAAGATTGAAGACCATGAACTCAAGTCGATCTCTTTGAAAGGACAGGCATCTTCCCTTGTATAAAACACTCACTTTGAGAAATAAAGCTGATTAGCCTTCACAGTTTCTCATAATTATTTCTCAATCAGCTCCAGCTCCTATTTCTCCTTATACGTAGGACTGGCCAGACGGGCCTCACTGAAGGTCAAAACTCTCAGAGGACAGCAGGGACAGGAGGGGCATGGTTACCAATCGTGGACAAGCAGGTCTAGAGGGGCCTCTGTGGTCGATTATATTATCTTGCCCACAGCCATGCTCACTGGAAATGAGGAAAGCCGTGAGGGATGCTGATCTCCACCTCCCAGGTCAGGTATGTGTTTGGGGAAGGCAGAAATTGAGAACAGCAGTAAAATAAGATAATCAGGATGACACTTTGCTGACTTCTGTAAGAGAAACTAATCTGGCAGCCCTCACTGCCTTGTTGCCTTCAAACAAATACTTCATTAGACTTACCCCTTGAAGGAACCTTCTTAGAATGATTAAGTCCCACACAGTATCGCTCCTTTTTCTCACTCGCACTTAGTGGTTCCAGCTCAATTATCAAAATCTTTTCTCCTTCATACGGAAGAGGAGCTTTCAGGTGATCGAGTGTAGCTGTTGTGACAGGTATGTTTCCCCTCACTTATCGCCAAGGCAAGAGTAAAAAGCAACTTACCTTTTGGAAAAAGTCTTCCCCGCTTCTGCCTTTTCCTTCAGCAGCAGCTGTAAATAAAAATGTATACGTTTAAAATAGTTTCTTTTTTCAATTTATGTATTCAAAAGACTCTCGAGTACCAGGTATGAGAACACAATGGTAAATGAGATGCCCGCCTTGCTCTCCCAAAGCTCAGTGCCTGGTAACGTGCCCCGCCTGGGACACAAAGCTGATAAAGAATAAAACATACATCCAATCAATCCACATCTTTAGATTATCTTATCTTTGTCTGAAAACTCACAAATCTCCATTTACACACTTAGATGAAAGTGATCCCATCCTTTCTTAGTTAAGGAACTATATGAACAAACACAACTATCAAAGTAACCAGCTGTGGTGTCCCAACCACTTCCTACCTGTAACCAGTCCCAGGCCTGAGGTTGCCTTGTCAACAGGTGGCTCACCTGACGTGGGCTAAACTTCTGAGCTGTTTCAGGTTTATGCCATACAGCAACTATATAATATATTGGATTTCAGTTGCATCGTATAGTACTTTAATTCTCTCCTTCATTCACATGCACAAAGAGTGACAAAGAGACAACAGAATTAAATAGCAATGATGAAGGCCACAATAAAACTTCATGTGAGATTGACTTAAAGGTCAGTGTATTTGAAGACTGTTTTTATATCTAAATTGTAGTCTATATAGCTCAGTTGGTTAGAGCCTGGTGTTGGTAACATCAAGGTCAAGGGTTTGGATCCCTGTACCAGTCAACTGCCAAAAAAAAAAAAAATAGTAGCCTATACGTCTAAGGCAAACCTGGTTCTCTGTGTTCATAAGTCTTGTGACTCTGTGAACATATTTTATTCATTTGTGGTGAGGCGTAAGGAATTTGACTAAAAGGAGAGAAGGGACAAAGAGCCAAAGGCATCTTGCTTACATTAGCCTCAGATTGCATCTTTCAGAGGGCAAACACCAAACAGAACTCTGATTCAGGTGTATTGTGGAAGAGTAGTTGATTGCAGAAGCCACCCCCTGGCCAGAACAAAGAAAGGAGCTGGAACAGGAACTCTTGAAAATTGAAGCCTGGAAGACCATAGTAACCCAAATACCTGCTGGGCAATACCTCACCACGGTGGGGGGG
>NW_007737064.1:51644-57118 GCF_000696425.1 Galeopterus variegatus
GGGGGGGGGGGGGGGGGGGAGAGACCAGAGCACTTGTTAAAATGATTAAACACCCAAGAAGTGTGGCAGATCAATAACTTAAGAATCACATTTGTCACTTAGCAAGTTTTTGACAAGCACCTATGGTAACTTTGACATTCCATTAGGTGGAAGATTCAAGACTCAAAGATATTCTTTCTACCCTCAAAGAAATAACAAGGGCTAAAACTTAAATTCTTTTTTCACCAACTTAAATTTCACAGTGAAATATACGATATCTCTTCCAATTTTGTAAAAATGTAGATTTTTTATTAACACATTTTCACCCAAACAAGTGAAATGTTTCAAGGATTTGTTGTTTCACAACACAGAGTACATGTTTCAAGGATTTCCAAGAACAGCTTGAGGAAATGTATGAAAACAAGAGCTAAAAAGAAATAAAGAATAAAGAATTGTATTCTAATGTGTAACAGGACTGAAAATGGCCTCCTAAAGATGTTCATGTCGTAATCCCTGAAACCTGTGACCATGTTAACGTACATGGAAAAAGAGATTTTTGCAGATATGATTAAGGATCTCCAGATGGGACGATTATCCTGAATTATCCAGATGGCCCCAATATAATCACATCCTCATAAGAAAGAAAGCAGGATAGTCAGAGTACAAAAAGGCAATGTGACAATGAAAAAAGAGAGAGAGAAGGGCACATAGCAACAAAAGCAGAAATGAAGGAGGAGAAAGATTTGATGATGTTACACTGGCCATGAAGATGGAGGAAGGGTCCACAAGCCAAGGAATGTAGGTGACCTCCAGAAGCTGAAAGAGTGGAAGAAATGGGCTCTCTTCTACAACCTCTGGCGAGAACAGGGCCCTGCTAATACCTCCATCCAAGCCCCGTAAAGCCCATTTCAGACTTTTGACCTCCAGAACTGTAAGACAATAAATTTGTTTTTCTAAGCCACTGTGCTGTGGTAATTTGTATGGCAGCAAAAGGAAACTAATGCCTAATGCCAGTACCTTCTAAATTTTACCTAGTGCACAAGTTCCACACCACCAACAGCATGAAGGGAACAGCAGCACTGATGTGGGATTTGAATCACACTGTTCCATAGATTCTTTGTAGTTTACTCTGAAAACTATTATGTTCACTAACTTGGAAATACATCAATATTAAAGCTTAAAAAATAAAAAGTAAAGCTGAATAAATTTCTAAACAAACTAGTAAGTGTGGCTGACCCTAGCCAGCTAGAGGGGCGACACAGGCAAGATAAATGGTCAGAGTTCAAACCTAATGATATGAACCTAATACCACATGTCTTGGTTTCACTTCAACTCAGCCAGCTTTGGGACTGTCTTTGCCTAAGGCTAAAAATACTTAAAAGAGCCTGTACTCAATGGCACCAATGGTCACTTGGCAATGAAAGTAGCAGAAAGGGGCACAGAGATTTGAAAAAATTCTAGGGATGTTGAGGAAACTATTCTTTGAATCGAAATATATTTGATTGTATATATCTGTGGGGTACAGAGTTGAATATCAATACCTGTGAGCAATATGTGATGCTGAAATTAGAATAATAAGTATATTGAGAATAATTAGTGTACACAATGTAATCATTTTTTCATGGCCCTTTACCAATTCCTCGCCTACCTCCCATCCCCCTCCCCCTTTCCCACCTCTGGTGACCTCAGTTCTGTTCTCTCCTGAAAAGAAATTCTTAAAATCAAGGATGTTCAAAAGACTATCAGGCAAAGTAGATAATCACTCCTTTAATCACAGGAAACTCATTCACTATTTAGAACTCACCCGCTTAAAATTCATGATACAATTACATTTTATTACAGAAATTTCCTTTAGGACACTAATTTTGCTCATGACAAACTGATTGTGTCATAACCTTGAAATGCTCCTTTCATTCCAAGTCCATCAAAACATTAAACAAACTTCACAGAAAGGATGGCCTTTTAATCCCTAGATGAATAAAAAAGGGCAAATTTCCTTAGTTAGATCCAAACTATAATTATGTTCCAGAAAAACACTAAAATTTAACAAGAAACCTGCATTGTTAGTAAGCAAGCTTATGATTTGAAGGGGAACAGCAGGCAGAGAACCAGAAATATCATATTCATTAGCACCAAAAATCTCTGGCCTTTTTTATTCCAAGTATTTATGTACAAGAAACCCCAAATCTGAGCCTGATTTTCCTGAAATTCTATGTATCTATTTTCCAAACCCTAAGTGCTTCCATTGGGTTCTTGGCTAGATCATTGTCTTAGGTGCAAATTGTGGCTAGTCTGGTCATTGCTACTTCCTAGAGAATATCCTTACTTCAGGAGTGCTGGGTCTCCTGAAGGACTTTTACTGACCCAGTAGCAAAGCTGTCAAGGCCACAGAAGCCAATCAAGGGAGAATGACATTCAGCCAAAAGTCTTCTATTTCCCCAAAGAGGGATACTTCTGAGCCAAAATTTGAGAATCACAGTTGCAAATTTACTCTAAATTCCTAGTATCAAAATATAAATTCCTCCCAAGAAGTGATAGATAGAGGGAAAGGGGGGGACACTGCACAATAATTGTCTCTCAATAGAAACAAGCATTCAAAAATGTCCATTTCACAGAACTGGAAAAGAACGAAAAGAAGAGTTCACTCTCCCATTCCACAAATATTTAGGTCTCATGCCAATGAATCGAAATTGGCGAGGCCCTACCCTAAGTCTACTTACAACCCTAATGAGTATAATATTCAAAGCCATCCAGCTACTGAGACAAAGCCAAAATTAAAATTAAATTCTACCAACAACTTTCCTGGAGAGCTTTCCTAAATCACAACTCTGTCCAGATTAAACTTACTATAAATTTAATTTAGCTATTCTTATTAGACAATGCACTAAAAATATAGTCATTTTACTCTTAACCGAGCTCTGGAGCTGGACAACTACTGTTAGACCTGAAGAGTAACAGGCATTTCTAGGAAGACCATTTGAGAGATGGATTGCAAGAAAAAATATGAGGTATGGTAATATCTTGACTCAAATCATTCCCTTTTCATTATGTTTGGAGGGGGAAATGGTAACTGTAAAATGAGCCAGCCCATACTTTATGTCATGGTATTCCTTGACCTTTGAAGTCTGATTATATTCTGTGGTAAAATAGTTCTACTGAGTCTTTGCAATCTTATACCCTAATACTCCCTTACCTTTTTTATTCCACAGTAACATGAACACACCATAATGATTTCACAAGTTTTTCTACAACTGTCTTTACAGTATGACTGCCTAATGTTTCAAAGTTTATTCACTTGAATATAAAACCCTGAATTATTCCTGCCAATGAAAGCAATTGTCTTTATTTCCATGACATAGAAGTCATGAATAAATTACTTCAATACTACTAAAACATGGCTGGCTAAACGCACAGGTAAGCATTCTGTATTTTAAGCTGAACAATTCATTTTTTATGTTTATTATAATTTCTCCAGTGATTTGCCATATTCTATTTCATATTTTTGCTTCAAAAGAAATATGGGATGGCAAAAGCCACCGCCAATAACAACAGCAAAAGTTGAAACAGGTGTAAACTATTACGGCTCCCCCCCAAACTACAGGACAAGTTTAGTTAATCGCTGAATTAAAGGGGGAAAAAAATCGTGATTTTAAATTCCTCTTAGGGCACATGGAAACTTCTATTTAGAAATCCTTTACATTTTGAAATGCTATTTTATCATAAGATATATGATGCTTTATGGAGCCACATCTAAAAACACAAGGACTATGTACTTCATATTTAAAACACAGTATGGAGTATCTTTAAACATTACCTTGACAAACAATGGTTACCCCCTCCCCCCACCCAGGTGGAATGTGAGCAAGAAAAATCCAAGTTCAAATTATAAAAAATAATTGAGAAATAATTCTTCAAATCTGTAAAGATTCGGGGCACTCCCCTCTCTCTTTTTTAACACAACCCAACTGCAGCACATTTGCAACTAGGAAGTCTAGTGGTATCCGTGTAGGTCTCCTGAAAGATACATGTAAGCATTTAGGTAGACTGATTCTCCTGCAAAAATAGTTTACTTCCAATTTAAAATATTCACTTACTGTATCAATTTAATCCATATGTGAAAAGACCTATCTATGCCACACTTTATTCTCTATATTAACTATTTCCAGAAAACTTCCCTGACAATATGGCCAGTTCTACTTAAAGAGGAATCAGCAAAAGATGTAGAAGATGTAGTTTCTATATACTCCCAGAGAAACTTGTTATGTTCATGAATTATACCTAACACTTTGTACTGACATGCAAAGCTCTAAGAATCAACTAAAAAAAGAGCAGACATTATTTTTAAAGTTTTCTTCCACTTCTCAATTAAAATCACAGTCATCATTCAAATACGTCCAAGTTTAAATTTCAAAAGTGACATATAAATGTTGTACATTACAACAGATGTGAAAATTTTCAGGCCTCATCTTTCCCAAAATTCCCTGCCTGATCCCAGAGTTCACTGTGAACAAATCAAATCAAACTCACTTTCCCTGAAAAAATTATGTAGGCCTGTTGAAAAAAATCAAGAAAAAATAGACAAAAATGAATATAATATTTATTTTAACAGTGGCTGGATTAAGGATGGTTTTCTTCTTCACTTTATTTTTTTATTTATTGAACACAGGTATTGATATTCAACTCTGTACCACACAGATATGTACAATCAACTATGTTACAATAAAAAAAAAATTATGAAGGGCTTAGAAAACTGTAAAAAACTAAATTTTTTTTCTAAAATATTATTTTTATGGTTGAATTCCCATGGTCAAAAATTCCCATGCAATAGTAAGTTGGTTTTTTAAAGTGTGAAACAGAATACGCAGAATGACCTCCATTCTGTATAAAAGTATGTGTAATATTCCAGTGCTCAGGACAGTCAAGACAGTGGTGGTGACCCTGCCACATTCAGGGCTCAGCAGCAAGCAACTGAAGGCCAGTCTTCTCTAACCCACGGGATTTTCGTTTCAGAAAGCATCTGTTGCTATAAAATGTAGGAGAACAAATATTCACAAAAATCTGAAAACATCTAAATTACATTATTCACTACTTCAAGCAATTTTTCACTTGAACTCTTCCAGTAATTCTAGCTAAGAGTTTATTCAGACTTCACATTTATTGGGCTGATAATGAAAACTTCCTTGTGGACTGATGACCCTAACATATGTCAATGGAATTTCAGTCCATCTGATCAAGAGAAATTTGGGTCATGCCAAAGTTTTACTTTTAAAAAGACCCTATTTCTTCTTATAAAACCAATCCCTGAAGCATCATCAGTTAGTCTGGCCTGAGGTCATAACATTATTTAACAAGGTTGGGTATTTACATTATATCAGCTAAGTAAAAAAATAAAATAAAATCAACACTCTTCTAGCTTTATCAAAAGCCAAAGGATGGAAGGAAGATGGCGTCGGGTCTGAGCGGCCGCGCCAGGAGACAGCGTGATCCTGTGAGCC
>NW_007737065.1:0-11531 GCF_000696425.1 Galeopterus variegatus
GGGCTGCTCGCTCGTACCCGCAGCAGGGCTTGGGCGCTCTCAGGAGTCTTCTTTTGTGTCGAACCTGTTGTTGCTTTTATGTCATTGTAGGATCGTTGTTGAAAGATTTGTTTTTTGTTGCTCTTGGAAATGCAATTAGTACTCTGGTATCGCAGCGCACACTTCTCAGGATCGCGCTGTCTCCTGGCACGGCTGCTCCAGACTCGTCGCCATCTTAGAATGACATTATTCATTTAAAGGCTAAGATAGAAACTCGAATTTTCTTGAGATGGAAAATAACAAGCTTCCTGAAATTAAATATAAGTAGGAACTTGAATATCAAACCCCATATAGTTTGCTCTTTAATTTTTTCTTTCTGTCTTCTCTCTCTTTTCTTTTTCTGTTTTCTTTTTCTTCTTGACCACTTGTTTAATGATTAAGATAGTAAGTATGAAACAGAAGGCTAATTATGATAACCTACTCGATCAGAATACAGAATTAGAAACTTGCATTTCCTTTTTCAGGAAGATGAGAAAGATGTCAACATGAACCTACAAATTGGTAAGTCATTAAAAGTGGTTTCTGGAAGGGACCTCAGAAATCATCTACTCTAATTTTACAGATAAAGTTGTAACTTTCTCAAGGTCACACAAGAAGCTAGCAAAGTTATAACTGGAATCACATTTCCTGATTCTTAGTTTAGTGGTCAAATAATTAAGTCAGAATCAGAAACCTGATTAGTTAGCTTGTTGATTTTCACTCAAATTATGAATGAAGACACTCATGATTTTATGATATTTCCTTAGTATATGCATATTTGAGAGTATTGGTGACATTGAAAGAGTTGACAGAATAAAACTAGAAATATGTTCTTTGTTTAATTATTTGTAAGTGGGAGGTAGGAAGAAGTAGACATTAATTATTATTTCATTTCTTAAACTTTGTAAGTTAGTTTGGCAAATAGTAAGTCCTATTCTGAAGTTCAATAAATTAACAGCATGATAAATATTCCCTGTTTATGTAAGAAAACAAAGAACAAGAAAGCAAACAAACAATAGGCTTTAGTGGACTAATGGATCAATAATAAGCCAATGATGTAGTATTATTACCAGAAAGGTAAAGTGATATAATGGCATTGATAGAACAAACACATCTAGTTTCATTCTCACAGTATGAGTCACACATGGGCTTAAAAATCCCAAATATCTGTCTCTATGTGCCTTGCATTCAACTAGGCATTTTGTATACATTATATTTAATCCTTTCCCTCAAAGATAATCTTGCTCATTTCACAGGTTAGAAAAGGTAAGTGGCTTGCCCAAGGTCACTTGGCTCACTAATGAATGGTCTTGTAATGGGTGGTCTTTCTGGCATGGTGTGAGGAAAATAGGATAATTTAGTCAGGCTCCCTCTGCTCAGGTCTGGCTGGGGGGTCCAGCAGCACATTTCTTGTAAACAAGTTGTGTGAGGGTGGAGTTAGTGTGCATGTGCACCCATGTTTCTTTCTAGTTAATTGCTTTTGTATGTTCTGCAGTTGTGAAGCAGGCTGGCTGCAGAGAGCTCAGGTCTAAAAATAGAGCATGTTTACTCTGCTGGCAGCTGCTCAGTTTCAGTTTTCCTTTGGACTTTGCCAGCTGCAGTTGAGTTTTGAGTTTCTGCTTTGTACCACCTAGCTCATAGTGTTGTGTGTGCTGAATAAAGACTATTCCTACTTCAACCAAGGCTCCAAGGACCTTTTTGCTGGTTACCTAGCTCATAGACCTGCCTGTGAAGGGTTTGCGAATGGGCTTGAAGGGTCTGTGAGCACCAGAGACCCCAGCCCTAGCTCTACACATGGCCAGCCCCCATCCTAAAATATCCAGGAGTCCACATGTGTCACCTCAGTAGTACAAATTCAGGTATGGTCTAACAGCCCCACCAGGAATAACAAAGACACACCTATCACTTGGGAAAATTCAGAAGTTTAGAGTCTTCCTCCCAAGAATGGGGGACAAAGACTATTCAAATTATTACACAAGAGCAGGTCAGTCTCCTCTTGAAGCACTCTCTCTCCAGCATTCCTGAAAAGGCCACACCTGAAAATCATTCTGGGGATGCCAGGAGCACATGTTGTTTTCTATCAAACTAGTGGCATTTGCTCAGCCCAAGAGATGGTTTTCAAACAGTAGTAGATAAAATCTGACATCCTTAGAGTGACCCTAATCAGGAGGCCCAGAGCAGGAATCGGTATTAGCACTTCTCTGTCTCTTGCACCCTCTGCATCTCTAACTTTTGTAGTCCTCTCAGCTCTCCTAACCTCTCTCCTTCTTCACATCAGTCTCCTCACATAGCTGCTTTCCTGTCACAAGAGCCCTGGACTGCTGCTTCTCTCCACACGCCCACTGTCTATTCACTCCTAAGCTATGTGTTTCTGTTTTGTTAGTTTCTCCATTTCCTCCAGCCATTACTTGGCTCCATGTGACTTTGAGTTATGTTCAGCACTTGCATTTCTTTCAAAATGAAGATACAATACTGAATTTAAAGTAACATGCTATGGCTTCTGGCATATTTACTACCAGACTGTCTTCTAATTTTATTGTCTCAATGAGTATATTGTGCCACTTGGCTTTTTTTTTTTATGAAATAAAATATTAACTTTGCTCAGGGGTGGGGGGATGAGGGAGAAACTTATGTTTCTTCTAAAATTTCTCTTCATTTTGATATCATCTAACACATTACTTTACAATCAGACTTATAAGTTACGTTTACATATCAAAATGCCATTAAAATGTGAAAAAAAAAATCAATGTTTTGTAGAAACAACTTGTCCCATTTTATTGCCTTCTAGATCTTTTAATAAAAAGATTCTTTTTGTTTGAAAAGGTATTTTAACACCATTTAAAAACTAGATGATTTTATCCTTGACTTTTCTAGTTATTCTCTTGCTGATTAATAGATGCCTCTTGCATCCAAGGCATGTGGGGGTAGGGGGTAAGAAGTCAGTGTAATAAAATATGGTACTTGTCCCTGCTACGTTGACATGCCTGTGGTAAAAAGTAGAATTAAGGATTATTACAGCTGAGAGGAACTTAAAATTCACCGTCTTCAATATCATGCCCAAGGCATAAATAGTGTAAAACATCCCATTCATCTAATTGTAGTTTGAACACCTCCAACCAATTTTTGATCCTCTGTTAAAAAATGTTTTAAAATGGTCTCCTCTCTCTCACTCCCATCCTACAAAAAACGAAAGAGTATTATTGCTTCTATTAAGTCAATCTCCCCTCCAGCTTCCAGCAATTGGTCCAAAGTCCATGCTCGTACACTGTACAGAGTAAGTAGAAACTCTTCTCAACCCAGCAGAGCTCTCACTAGAGCATGGCCTTCGTGATCGCTAATGCTATTGCTCACCTGGCCAACTTGCTCATTGTTTCAACTGTTGCTTACACGGCAAAGTTTGTGGATGCTTTGACATCCTGGACCTGCTCCTCTGGACCTACTCTAATCTTTAAATGTTCCTATGAGACTCAATATACACAGTTAAACCCAGAGGTGCATTGTGGAAAGGATGTGAGTTCAAGACGCAGGAAGAACTGGGAACAAAATGCCAGCTCATCATCCTGACCTTCTGAACTCCAGAGCGAGGAGAGGGGCTGGAGATTGAGGTCAATAATGTAACCAATGATTAAATCAATCATGCTTATGTAATGAAAACCCAATAAAGACTCTGAATGTCAAAGCTCAGGTATGCTGCTATGCTTGATAATCATACACTGATGTGCTTGGGAGGGTGACAGGTCCTGAGGACATGGAAACTTAGTGTTTGGGACCCTTCCAGTTCTCCCATTATACTTTTCTTCACTTGGCTGGTCTTAATTTGTATCTGTTATGATACAACTGTAATTGTAAGTACAGTGCTTTCCTACGCTCTGTGAGTCACTCTAGGACATCATCAAACCTGAGGGGATAGGGGCCGGCCCGTGGCTCACTCGGTAGAGTGCGGTGCTGATAACACCAAGGCCGCGGGTTCGGATCCCATATAGGGATGGCCGGTTTGCTCACTGGCTGAGCGTGGTGCTGACAACACCAAGCCAAGGGTTGAGATCCCCTTACCGGTCATCTTTAAAAAAAAAAAAAACCTGAGGGGATAGAAGAAATTTCCAAATTCTTAGCCAATTGGTCAGAAGTGCAGATGGCCTAGGAACCCCTGAGCTTATGGCTGAAGTGATGGCAATCCTAGGAAGGACTGAGCCTTTAACCTGTGAACTTTGACCTATCTCCCAGCAATTAGCATCAGATTTGCAATGTACCCATGAAGTATAACACTCACTTCAATATAAACTTGCATGGGTGAATCCACTCTGGGGCTCTGGTGAGAGGTAGCCCCTGTCTCATTCCAGCTGTGCCACTACCCGGCTCAGGGAGACTGGACAAGTAGCTGCCCTTCCTTCCATAGTTTTAGTATCTATTAAATGGAAACAGTAACAGTAACATCCTTCTAGGGTTATTGTGCAATTTAAATGAATTATTATAGTCAGCCTGCGCCTAATATCTGTGAGTTCCGTATCTGTGGATTCAATCAATTGCTGATTGAAACTATATAAAAAAAGCATCTATTTAAAAATAATACTTATAAGACTTTGTTTCTTGTCATTATTTCCTAAAAAATACAGCATAACAATTATTTACATAGAATTTACAATGTATTAGGTGTTACAAGTAATCTAGAGATGATTTAAAGTATACAGAAGGATGTGCATAGGTTATATGCAAATACTACCCCATTTTATATCAGGGACTTTAGCATCCTGGGATTTCGGTGACCAAGGGAGGTCCTGGAACCAATTTTCTACAGACATCTAAGAAAAACTGTATATTTAAAGCACTTACAGCAGTGTCTGGCACACACAAAATCTTCTTATGACTATTCTAAAATAACATTTTATGGCTCTTTTTACCAAAATAATAGAACAGGTAGAAAGTATGGCCTAAAGAATAGCTTTTTAGTTTCTCAGTTATTTACCTTCTTCCAATGGTTAAGACAATTACAGTAGAAATAATATATTAAATACAAGGTGCCATCTTTATATGAAAATTGTTTATATATTTTGAGTAGAAAAAATCCACAAATTATTTAATAGATTTTAGTATGTTACTGAAGTTTCTCCACAATAATGTAAACATTTGTCTTGTGTGCTATCTTTGGACCAAGCTACTCTCCAAAACGGAAGTAACCACTCCAGAGAAAATAGGATAAACAGGAGATGGGCAATCACATCTAATCTGGGATAGCTGTGCTGATTTATGTTCTGTGCTTATTTAATTTTATTTTTTAAATCAACATTGAGAAGGAAAAGTTGAGATATTAATTACCCGTTTACTGCCAATGTAGCGGAAAATGTAATTTATAGCCTACTTGCAGGAAAAAAAAAAATCTGTGTGCTTAATTTAAGAACTCAAATTATTCAAATAACATTTTGAATTTGATTATTCATTTAATTGAAATTGTTGCTCTTTCAGTCAGAATTGCTTTTGAGATTCCAATTTCAGCAATAGTTAACTAAGAGCTTTCTGTGGAAAGGAGAGAGGGAGGAATTCACAGATAAAAATGCATGGCGGAAATAAGTGTATTTGGCAAATTACATTTACCTGCAAGAAATAGTCAAATTTATTAGCAGTTTTTCTTTCTCAAACCAGTTGTTGTTTCAATGTAGAAAGGAACTGTGGAATAATCTGGACCCATAAAATACCTGAAAATAACGGTTAAAAACAGAGCCCAGAAGCAAAACCTGTCCAAAGAGTTATGAAGAATCCAAAGATGGAAGTCTGCATTTAGACTCAAATTAAGGAGAATAGAAGTTCAGTATCATAGGGACAGGAGGCTCCACCTCTCCTCTTCCTGCCACAGTGATATCTCATGGCTGGCTATCCAAGCCAGGGTCTAAACTCTGCATCCTTCTGTACTGGAAAAGGGACAGCAGGTATATCCTGGCAGAAACTACGAGCTGTAAAATTTTTTAAAATGTTAAAAATTATTTTTCTATCATCATCATCATTAAGGTACAATTTGCGAACAACAAAATTTACAGTTTTTAATCATACACTTGATTAATTTTGGTAATTAAATACTGTCTCCTGCCCACCACCACAATAAAAATATTTCCATCACCCCAGAGCTTTCTCATGCTTTTGTAGTTAATCCCCTTCCCTGACCTCTAGGAATGGGCAACCACTAATCTACTTTCTGTCATTACAGTTATTGCCTTTCTTAGAATTTCATATAATGAGTCATATGATGTATTTATCATTTTGGATTGATTTTTTTTTGGACTTAGCATAATATTGTTAAGATTCATCCATGAATAATACTGCTATGAACATACTCATGAAAGTCATTCTGTAAAATTATGTTATCATTTGCTTAGGTAAATATTTAGGAGTCAGATTTCTGGGTCATATGATAAGTGGATGTTTAATGTTATAAGATACCACCATATTGTTTTTCAAAGTGACTACACCATTTTGCAATCCTACTGGCAATATACAAGGGTTCCAGTTTCTCTATATCTACATCACCACTTGTTATTGATAGACTTTTGAAATTTAGCATCCTAACAGGCTTGTAATGGTATGTTTTTATGGTTGTAATTTGCACTGCCCTGATGACTAGTGATGTTGAGTGTGTTTTCCTGTTTATTATCATGCATGTATACATATTTTCTTGTGAAGTATTTATACAAATCTTTTGCCCACTTTTTAATTGAATTGTTTGTTTTATTATTTAGTTATATAAGAATTACTTAGAAATTCTTGATATAAATCTTTTGACAGACCTATGCATTGCAAATATTTTCACTCTATTTGTGGTTTCCCCTTAAGTTTTCTTAACTTCATTTTTCAAAGAACAAAAGTTTTTATTTGTGAAGTCATTGTTATTATTATCATTCTCACTTTTTGGGAGTTGTGCTTTTTGTGCCCTCCTTAAGAAACGTTGCCCTAACCCAATATATAATTTCTTTTCTATATTTTCTTCTATACATTCACTAGTTATATCCTCTATGATTTACTTTTTGTTAGTGATGTGAGGGGTGTTGAAATTGATATTTTTCCCCAAACAGATGTTTGTTTCAGCACCATTTCTTGAAAAGAACTATCTTTTCTCCCATTGAATTGCATTGACATCTTTGTCAAAAATCAACACATTTTCTAATCCATAAATTTGTTAGATCTCTCCATTATTTTAGGTCTCCTTTAATTTCCTTTTGTCGTGTTTTATGGTTTTCTATGTACAAGTCTTGCCTCTGTTTTGTTGTATATAGACCTTATAGCTTTCCTCTTTTCTCCTAAAAAAATATTCGTTTATTTTTGATTTTATATGTTGATGGTGTACAGAGTTGAATGTCGATATTTGTGTACAGGATGTGATTATCAAATCAATATTATTAGCATGTTTGCCATTACAAATCATAATTATTCTTTGTGTCCCTTACCCAATTGCCCCCTAACCTGCCTCCCTCTCCATTTTTCCCACCTCTAGTAACTATAGGTCTGTTCTCTCCTTCTGAAAGTTGAATGTTTTATTGTGGTCCTTCCTTCCTTCCTTCTTTCTTTCTTTGCTCCCACTTATGAGTGAGGACACATGGTATTTCCATTTCTGTGTCTGGCTTATTTCACTTAACATAATTTTCTCTAAGCTCATCCATGCTGCTGCTAATGGCAGAATTTCATTCTTTTTTTATGGCTGAGTCATATTCCATTGTGTATATGTGCCACATTTTCTTATCCAGTTGTCTGTCAATGGACATTAAGGTTGGTTCCATATCTTGGCCATGTATAAAGAGCTGTGATGAAAATGGGAGTGCAGATATCCCTTTGACATGATGATTTCCATTCCTTTGAATATATTACTATATTATATGGTAGTTGTATCTGTCATCGTTTGGGAAAAGTTCGTGCTGCTTACCATAATGACTGTGCTAATTTACAATCCCACCAAAAGTGTAGAAGAGTTCCACTTTCTAGACATCCTTGGCAACATTTGTTATCCTCAGTCTTTTTTATAGTAGCCAGTCTAACTGGGGTGAGATGATATCTTAAAGGGATTTTGATTTGCATTTCCCTGGTGATTAGTGACGTTCAGCATTTTTTCATGTATGTGTCTTTCAGCTCCTTTGCCCATTTTTAAATCAGTTTATTTGTTTTTTTATAATGAAGTTCTTTGAGTTCCTGTATGTTTATTATATTAATCCCTTGTCAGATGTCTAGTTGGCAAATATTCTGTAGGTTGTCTTTTCACTCTGTTGATTGTTTCCTTTTTAATTTGATATTATCCCACTTATTTTTTAATTTTGTTCCTTGTGCTTTTGGGGTCTTATTCATAAAGTCTTTGCTTAGTCCTACATCCTGAAGTGTTTCCCCTATGTTTTCTTCCAGGAGTTTTATAGTTTCAGGTCTTACACTTAAGTTTTTAATTCATTTTGAGTTGATTTTGGTATATGGCAACAGGTATGGTATATAGGTTTCTTTCATTCTTCTACACATGAATATCCAGTTTTCCCAGCACCATTTCTTGAATAGGCTGTCCTTTTCCCAATGTATGTTCTTGGTGCCTTTGTCAAAGATCAGTTGGCTGTATGTGGGTTGATTTCTGGGACTTCGATTCTGTTCCATTGGTCCATGTGTCTGTTTTTATGCCTGTACCATGTTGTTTTGGTTACTGTAGTTCTGTAGCATAGTTTGAATCAGGTAGTGTAATGCTTCTGGTTTTATTTATTTATTTATTTTGCTCAGGATTTCTTTAGTTATTCAGGGTCTGCTGTGGTTCCATGTGAATTTAGGGTTGTTTTTTTCTATTTCTGTGAAGAATGTAGTGGTATTTTGGTGGGGATTGCATTAAATCTGTAGATCCCTTTGGGTAGTATGGACATTCTCACATTAACTCTTCTGATGCATGAACAAGGAATGTCTTTCCATCATTTGGTGTTCTCCTTAATTCCTTTCAGCAGAGTTTCAGAGTTCTCATTGTAGAGATCTTTTACCTCTTTGGTTAAATTTATTCCTAGGTTTTTTTGTTGTTGTTGATTTGGGGTTTTTTTGGTAACTATTGTAAATGGGCTTGCTTTATTGATTTTATTTTCTGCTTGTTCATTGTTGGTGTGTAAGAACACTACTGATTTTTGTGTATTGATTTTGCATCATGCAACTTTACTGAATTTGTTTATGAGCTCTAGAAGGTTTTTGGTAGAAGTTATGTATTATTCTATATACAGGATCTTGTCATCTGCAAACTGCAAACAGGGACAATTTGACTTTGTCTTTTCTAATCTGGGTGGCCTTTATTTCTTTCTCTTGCCTGATTGCTTTGACTAATAATTCCAATACTGTGTTGAATAGGAGTGCTAAGAATGGGCATCCTTTTCTCGCTCCTGTTCGCAAAGGAAAAGCTTTCAGTTTTTCCCCATTCAGAATTATGTTGGTGTTAGGTTTATCATATGTGGATTTTATTTTATTGAGATATTTTACTTCTGTACCTAATTTGTTGTGGGTCTTTGTCATTAAAGTATGCTGAATTTTGCCAGATGCTTTTTATGCATCTACTGAGATAATCATATGGTTTTTGTCCTTGATTTTGTTGGTGTGGTGTATTGCATTTATCAGTTTGCATATGTTGAACCATCCTTGCATCCCTGATGAATCTCACTTGATCATGGTGTATGATCTTTTTGATGTGCTGTTGAATTCGATTTGCTAATATCTTGTTGAGTATTTTTGTGTCTGTGTTCATCAAGGATATTGGCTTGTAGCTTTCTTTTTTTTGCTGTGTCTTTGTCTGATTTTTTGTATCAGGCTGATGCTGACCTCATAGAATGAATTTGGGATAATTGCCTCTGTTTCAATATTTTAGAATAGTTTGAAAAGGATTTGTGTTAATTTTTCTTTGAAGGTATGATAGAATTCAGCAATGAAGCCATCTGATCCTGGGCTTTTCTTTGTTGGGAGAATGCTGATTACTGCTTCAATCTCGTTGCTTGTTATTGGCCTGTTCAGGCTTTCAATTTCTTCTTGGTTTAATCTTGGTAGTTTGTATGTCTCCAGAAATTTATCCATTGCCTCTTGGTTTTTGAATCTGTTGGCATATCATATTCATAATAGTCTTTAATGATTCTTTGTATCTCTGTGGTATCAGTTGTAATGTCTCCTTTTTCATTTCTGATATTTGTTATTGGATGTACTCTCTTTTTAGTTAGCCTGGCCAAATGGCTAGTCTATTTTGTTTATCCTCTCAAAAAACCAACTTTTTGTTTTGTTGAATTTTTGTATCATTCTTTTGGTCTCTATTTCATTTAGTTCTGTTTTGATCTTTCTTTCCATATACTAGTTTTGGGATTAGATTATTCTTATTTTTCTAGTTCTTTGAGATTTATCATTAGATTGTTTATCTGAAGTCTTTCTACTCTTTTAATGTAAGCAGTTATTGAAATAAACTTCCCTCTTAATACTGCTTTTGCAGTATCCCATAGGTTTTGGTGAACTCTACTTATATTTGCATTCATTTCAAGGAATTTTTTGATTTTCTGCTGCATTTCTTCTTTGACCCACTGATCCTTCAGCAGCAAGTTGTTTAATTTCCATGAATTTGTATAGCTTCCATAGTTTTGTTTGTTGTTAATTTCTAATTTTATTTCATTGTAGTCTGAAAATATACTTGACATGATTTCAGTCTTCTTAAACTTGTTGAGACAATTTGTGACCTAACATGTGATCTATACTGGAGAATTATACATGTGCTGATGAGAAGAATGTATGTTCTGTCATTGTTGGATGAAATGTTCTGCATATGTCTTTCAAGTCCATTTGTTCTAAGGTGCTGTTTAAATCCAATATTCCTCTACTGGTTCATAGTCTAGATGATCTAATATTGACAGCGTTGTGTTAAAGCCCCAAACCATTTCTGTGATGGGGTCTATTTCCCTCCTTAGATACAATAACAGTTGCTTTATATATCTGGGTGTTCCAATGTTGGGTGAGTATATACTTATAATTGTTATATCTTCTTGCTGCATTGATCCTTTTATCATTATATAATGTCTTTCTTGGTTCCTTTTTATAGTTCTTGGTTTGAGGTTTATTTCATCTGATATACGTATGGCAACTCCTGCTTGTTTTTGATTTCCTTTTGTATGGAGTGTCTTTTTCCATCCCTTCACTATTAGTCTATGTGTGTCTTTAATGGTGAAACTGTTTGGGGATCTTTGAGCTTCCTGGATCTTTAGGATCATCTCTCTCCCAATATTCAGAAAGTTTTCAGCTATTATTTCATTACGTAGTCTTTCAATGCCTTTTTTTTTCTTTTCCCCTTCCTGTATACCTATAATATGGATGTTTGTATGCTTAAGGTTATCAGAATGGTTTTGCAGGTTTTCTTCACTTTAAAAAAATACTCTTTCTTTTGATATAGTCCCATTTGTTTATTTTTCCTTTGGTTGCCCGTGCTTTTGGGGTCATATTCATGAAGTCTGTGCCCAGCCCTATTTGCTGAAGGGTTTCTCCTATGTTTTCTTTAATAAGTTTTA
>NW_007737065.1:13150-20256 GCF_000696425.1 Galeopterus variegatus
GGAGGGAGGTTTTGGTGATGGGACACAATAACTAACTACATTGTATATTGACAAAATAAAAAAAAAAAATAAAAAAAAATACTCTTTCTTTTTCTTGGTCCAACTGTGTTAATTCAAAAAGCCTGTCTTCTAGTTCAGAGATTCTTTCTTCTGCTAATCCTAGCCTGCTGTTTATGCTCTTGGTTGTATTTCTTATATCTCTGAATGAATTCTTCAGTTCTAGGATTTTTGATTTTTTTTTTTACTTTTATCTCTTTGTTGAATATCTCATGCATATCCTCAAATTTCTTTTTGACTTGATTGTGATTTCTATTTTTCATTCATCATTTTAAGTTTCCTTAGTATTGCCCTTTGGGATTCCTCCTCAGGCAATTCATCTATTTCCTGTTGTTTGGGGTCTGGTATTAGAGAATTGCTCTCTTCTTTTGGATGATTTAAGCTTCCTTGTTTATTCATGCTTCTCATATCTCTGCATTGATTTCTGGGCATTTGGTGGTGTAGTCACTTCTTTTAATTCTAGGAGTGGGTTTGGAAGAGGGAGACTCTTTCTCGTAGTATTTGTATTCTATACTGTCAGTTGGGTTGGATCTTTTAAGTTTGGATCTGGATGAGTGCAGTAGTGCAGACTGTGTGACTTCTTCAACTGTATTCAGTCTTTTAGATTTGTAGGTGGCTGCCTTGTGGCCTAGGTGGGGTAGTCCTCAGCAGTTTCTTGTTGGGGTGGGTTTCTTGTTGGGATGGCTGATCTTCTGTCAGTCAGTGGATAGATATATATTGTTGTAGCAGTTCCTGGTAGGTCTATAGAGGGCCACTGGCTAAGCTGTTGAGCCTGGAGTAAGCCTGTGTAGATGCTGCAGGACCCAGCAACTTTCTAGAGGGGTGCTGTGGTGAGTAAAAGCTGCTGCTCTATCAGTTGTTGGTTTGGGAGTAGGTGTACACAGCTTTCTCAGGGCCTGCAGCTCTGAAGGTAGCTACCTGATCAGCTAGCTGCTGAGCCTGATGCAAGCCTGTAAGGGTGCAGCTGAGGCCAGAAGCTCTGTAGAAGCCTGCCTTGGAGCATCAGAGCTCCTATCTGGTCCATTGTCAGGTTGAGCAGATATACACTGAGGCAGCAGGTCCTGGGATATCTGTAGAGTGTCACCAGCTCAGTTGTGAGCCTGGAGCAGGCCTGCGTGAATGTGCAGGACCCAGGCAGCTCTCTCTGAAGGTGTGCTGTGGAAAGGGAAATCTGCTATCCAATTGCCGTTGAGCCTGGTGTGAGCCTGAAAGGATGCAGCTGAGCCCTACGTTGGGGAGGAGTACTGCTTGAGTTTAGATGCTGGGGTTTCAGTCCTTCTGTCTGTTCTAGGCTCCAGCCTGTGCCCTGGTTCCACCTGTGCATGAATGAGCATGGCAGAATGTAGGAAGGGCCTCTAAACAAAGGGACTCAGGTTCGCTGGGTATGGTGCAGGGGTCTAGGCTCCAAATAGCTGTGACTGTGGCCCTACTGGCATCTCTGTGAGCATGTGGAGGGTCAATGGAGAAGGCAAGGTTCTTGTGAGTTAGCTGTGGGCCATGCGGACACTTGTGGGCTCAACTCCCTGGGGCCATGCAAGGTAGGCTGTGAATTTGGGGAACCACTGAACTCCAGTGGATTTTCTACTTGGCCTCTTTGCCTGCTTGTCTCGGGGGAGGGGTGCTGAGTGAGTTCAGAAGCTGGAGTCTCAGTCTTTTTGTCTGTCCTAGGCTGCAGGCAGCCTGTGCCTAGTTTACGCCAGCCCCAAGGTGGGTGCTGTAGAATGCAGGCAGTGTCTCCAGACAAAGAGACTCAGGCTCACTGGGTCTGGCGTAAGGGTCTAGGCTCCAAGTGGCTGAGGCTGTGGCCCTGTCAGTACCCATGAGAGGGTGTGGAGGGTCCTGGTGGGAGGCAGGACTGCCAATGGATCAGCTGTGGGCCTTGCAGGCACTTGTGGGTTTGGCTCCCACAGACCATGCAAGCAGGCTGTGAACATGGGAAACTGCTGCACTTAGGAGGATTTCCTACTCAGCCGGTCTGCCTGCCCACTGGGACAGGGAGTGCTAAGTGAGTTCAGACATGGGTCCCAAAAAGACTGGGGGCCTCCCCTGAGGCAGGGATCACTGGCATTTGTGGTGGTGGTGGGAATAGCTGGGAGATTTTCTAGCTTACTTTCTCTCTGCCTGGTTCTGGGCTGGTTCCTGCAGCAGGGCGTAGGCTGGATGCCCTGTTCTGCTGTCTATGGTGCAGTCCCCTTCTTCCATGCTTCACAAGAATCTTCTCACTCTCCTGGTGCTCTGTACAGTGTTTCCTCAGGTTCCAGTCAAAGTGTATTTGTTTGTGTGTTGTTTGGGTCTGCTTTTATGGGGAGAAGACTAGCACCAGACCTTTCTAGTCAGCCATCCTGGAAAACACCCTCATCCCTTGTAGCTTTCAAACTTACTAAATTTACTTTTATTTCTGTTTTTTTTTTTTTTGTCTAGATTCCTCAAGAGTTTCTCTGCAAACTATTATGGCATCTACAAACAAAGATGGTTGTATGTCTCCCTTTTCAAACTGCATGCCTGTTTCTTTTTCTCACCTTATTTATTTGTTTAAGAATGCAGGACAATGTTGAAAACAAGGGGTGAGAGTAGACTTGCCTTGTTCTCGATCCCGGGTGGAAAGCGTTGATCTGTTCACTGTTGACTATGATTTACCTCTAACTTCCTCACATATCTTCCTATCTTTTTACCCAGCTTGGGGAAATTTCCTTCTTCTATTTTTATTTTGCTTAGTTTTTTTTTTTCTTTTAATGAATGAGTGTCAAATTATGTCAAATGAATTTTTCTTCATGTAATTCTGTGGTTATATGGCTTTCTTCTTTATTCTATTAATTTGAGGAGTTACACTGATTGGTTTTTCAAATGTTGAAACAACATTGCATTTCTGAGATAAACCCACTTGGTTATGATATATTATCCTTTTTTATATTGTTAGATTTAATTTGCTAGCATTTTGTTATCGATTTTTGTGTCTATATTTAAAGCCAATGTCTTTGTCTCATTTTGGTGTCACAGTTCTATAGCTTGCATAAAATGACATGAAAAGTGTTGCTTCTACATTTTCAGAGTTTTTGTAGGATTGGTATTATTCTTTCCTTAAGCGTTTGGTAGAATTTATAATAAGGATATCTGGACCTGGAATTTTCTTTCTGTATGTAGTAAAGAATTTGCCTGTTCAAATACAGATCTGTCCTTTGACAGTGGCTCTTGGGAAGTGATCTCTAAGCCTTGGAATATCCTGCCTGATAAGAGGATCACCATTTATCTGAAGGCCTTGGGCTAAACCAGGTAGTCTAGCAATTTAATTTATGATGGGGTTTTGGGTCACATTGAATCAGCTCCACCTCTATAAGTTCTGGACTCTGGAGGTCAACCGCATGTGTGTTCAACAGTATCTGTGTTGCTGAGGCCAATAAAAACTCTGGATATCAACTCTTGGGCGAGCTTCACTGGTTTGGCAATACTCCTTGTACATTGACACTCATTGTTTCTGGATAAAATTAGCACTGTCCATGACTCCACTGGCAAAGAACAACTTGAAATTTGGTCTTGGAAATATTTATCCTCTTCTCCATGGGTCTCTTCCCTAGTCTGATTTTTTTAATCTGTAACTTTTCATTGTAAGAAACCATAACAGCTTCTGAGTTCTATAAGAACTTCTAGCAAATTATCAAACCTGAGGGGGGAGCTTGGAGACCCTCAAACCTGCAGTTGGTTTCAAAGTGAGATTGGTCTTGGGGAACTCCCTCCCAAAACGTTGCAGCGAGAAGTGCTCTTAATTAAGAATTCAATTTTTTAAAAAATTTGATATAAAGCTAGTCAAGTTTTATATTTCTTCCTCAGTTAGTTGGTAGTCTTTGTCTTTAAAGGAATTTGTCTATCTTATATAGATTGTCAAATTTATTGGCATAAAGTTGTTCACAGTATTTCCTTATCCTTTTAATATTTACATGATCTGTAGTGATGTCCATTCTTTTATTCCTAATTTTGATAATTTCATTTCTCTTTTATTTTATCTTGGATAAGTTATTTAAAAATGTATTTGTTTTAATCTTTTTAAAGAACCAGCTTCTGGTTTCACATATTTTCCATTATTTCACTTTCTATTTCATTGATTTCTGCTCTTATAAATAATTACCTTTTTTTTCATACTTTGGAGTTATTTTTTCTTTTATTGATTACTTAAGGTGGAAACTCAAAAGATTGAATTTAGATCTTCTTTATTAATACAAACCTTTAAAGCTATAACTTTTCCTCTAAGTACTGCATTAACTGTATCCTGTGAATTCAGACACACAAAATGTTTTCTAATTTCTCTTACAATTATTTCTCTAGACTATAGATTATCATGTAATTTCTTCCTTTTCATATATTATTGGGATATGTTCCCTAGTTTTCATATATTTTTGGTGTTTTTCCTGCATTATTATTATTCTTATTATATTAATTTTTTAGTATAAACACCAGTTTGAATCATACTTTGTATGATTTCAATATCATCTAATTTACTGAGACTTGTTTTATGGTATAGCATATGGTCTTCTCGGTAAACATACTACATTTTCTTGAA
This sequence comes from Galeopterus variegatus, assembly GCF_000696425.1. Classification (NCBI taxonomy): domain Eukaryota; kingdom Metazoa; phylum Chordata; class Mammalia; order Dermoptera; family Cynocephalidae; genus Galeopterus; species Galeopterus variegatus. The sequence goes on from NW_007737065.1 coordinate 17,760, forward strand.
ATGAATGTGTATTCTGCAGTTTTTTGGTGTCTATACTTGAATTTTATTCAAGTCAAAGTAGTTGATAACATTGTTTAGAGCCTTTGTTGATTTTTGTCTATTGTTTCATCAATTGTTGAGGAAGTGATGTTAAAATGTTTAAATATGATTGTGGAACTGTCTATTTCCTTTTTTAATTTGGTTAATATTTGGCTCACATCATTCCATTCCCCCCCCCCTTGAAGTGTGCATTCTCCACCAGAGTCTGCTGCTTTTTGTCTTATATGAAGGTTTTATTCTTGTTTTTTGCATATGAACCAGTCTGGTGGGTGCTTACTCTGGTATTACTGGCAGTGGAATGCAACAGCAGTAATTTTCACTTAACCATTTCCCCACCCTCACCTGAAGTTTGGGAATATGGGAGCTACTAATGAGACCTTTTTTGTGCACAAAGGATTTTTTACTTCCTATTTTCAGTGCTAATTTTTTCTTCCTTCAGTCTCCCATAATGTATCACTCATATGTCTATTACAGAATTTAGAGTATATTACCTTACACAACTGTCTCTTCCCTAAGGTTATAAGAGTGATTGTTTATTTTTCACTTCAGTTTCACCAGAACGTGGCACTGTCCTAGCATGAAGTAGGAGTCTGATAAATGTTTTTTGAATGAATGAAGAATGATTCTCCATGCAAACTATGTATATATTAATGTGACTATTTCAGAAGTAGTCATTTTTAGGTTTTCTTAAATTTGTGTATTTTGTATGTTTTGTGAAAAGATCTCTTTTTATAATAAATATGGTGATAACATTTCTGCTTCGGCCAAAAAATAAATAAATAAATAAAGGATATACAAAGGCTGGCTGAATGTTGCACTGCTCAGTATTACCTCTAGGTAGAATTCTGAGCTGAGTGCCATTTGACCTCAGCTCCCTTCTGCTTTGCTGCCCACATCCTCTGAATCCCCTGTCCTGCCCCTACCTCTGCCGGTTTGTAGCATCAACCAGTTAGGGCCTGGTTTATTATGAGGAAGGTATGAACTCTTAAAAATATTTACATTTAATCTACTATAAAATGCTGTTTAGTAGCCCATATTTACGAGAGTGGTTCCTGACCTTGTATTTTCCTGATTTTGGAGAATAAGCATCTTCTGTACACAACAAAAAAGAGGACTGGTTACATTTAATTTCATGAGTATTTTTTCCCATGTAAACTAATGAACTTATTATTCAAAACAAAATTCTACCTTGCATTTAGAATGTTGTTCTAAACAGTTGGATAATATTTCTGTTTCCCTCCTCTAATAAAATGTCTAATTTGTTTATATAGAGAGATATAGATATAGATATATATGTATATTTTTTTCCCCGAAGATTTAATCACAGGTTCCTATGGAAATGAATGCAAGGTCTGGCCATAAATTAAGAGAAACACAAACACACACACAATAACTAACACAAAGTTTCATAATATCTAATTGTCTTTTTAAATAAATTAAATCATTGTCATTTTTTGCATTTTAAATTGAATTCCAGAAACCTTTGTATATTTTTATATAATATACTTTTTGAACCTCTGCAGATTTTGTACGTGATACCCATCAAGAAATACTGTAAACTTAAGCACAAGGCATCAATACTTCTCTTTATTCAGGAAAAATGAATTCTGTGAAGATGGACCTAAAGGGGACTCAACCCACTGCTTTCAGAAGAGGTCTCATTTTGATGCTAAAAGGCCCTTATATTTTGCCCGACAAATTAAAGGTGGAATTTACAGAAGCGAGTGCCTTATCTGTGGAGTGTTTCTACCTCATACATGCACAGCCAGGGGCCGGAAAGCTGGAGAGTCACTGCCAGCCCTGCCCACCCGGGGACCCTGCTAACAGTCCCCAGTGTCTCAGTGACAGCTGGAAACAAGGCACCCTCTGTTTGCCTGCTGCCCATTCTTGCTTTATTAGGTAAAATAAAAGTCCTTTCTCTGAGAAACTTTTTTACAATAAAGCAATTCTCAGTCATTCACAAGTTGAAGGCAGGGAGAAAAGAGCTCCAGTGTAAAACGCTGTAAACTAGCCCATTGTCTCCAGTCATTTTCTCACTATTCACAGCTGAAGATGAGAAGGACAGAGAAGGGGCAGGTTAAGGCATCTTTTGACAGAAACGTCTGGTCACTGCCACTGAAGCCTCCAATCATGCCCCACGTTTGAGCTGTGCAGTCTGTGCGTGAACTTGCTGCCCTCTCTGCAGGCCTGATTCACCCTCTGCCGCCTCAGCAACTTTCCTGTCCCTCAACTCCCTTCGTTTTATCTGATAAGACAGTGCAGATGTCTAGTCCATTCCCTTGTTTAAGGCAGTCTACCTAATTCACAGTTCGGGATTACAAATATCAGATGATAATACATCTGTGATTCAAGATGCTATTTTTAAAAGTCTAGCTTAATGTGCTATCCACATAATTCACACATAGCACATTTTTGGTGTTGCATATGGAGACATGGAAGTCCAGGAAAGTTAAAAAAA
>NW_007737065.1:21291-39785 GCF_000696425.1 Galeopterus variegatus
CTCACAAACCCAGAGCACCAGAGTTTATTGTTTGTAGTGGGCAGGAGCTGGTTGGTGACAGCCAGTTGTTAAATATTCACGAATTCTATGAACTGGTTGTTAGATCAATGGCTGCTTGAAATCATCCATGGTGAATATATTCACACCACCGAAATTGGCCAGTGCTATAAATCAGGACACTTGTTTACTTCTATTATTAATTTATTTCCGTTTTTTTCCCATAGAGCTGGTTTGCTAGCATATACCACTGTGTAAAACGTACCATTTAGAACAAGTCTAAGATTGTAGGATGAGAAAACAGTTGTTTCTCCCTGATAGAGCAAACTTTCTAGAAATTCTAGAAGGCTCTGCATAAGCCTTGAGTGAATCTCTTTGATCAAATGACTGATCTTGGGTTGGCATATACTGTACATGGGTGTTCTATGTGATCCTGAACATGGTCCCCCAGCTGGCTGCCACCTTACAATATCCCATAAAGTTTTCTATCTACTGGGTTAACTGCTCCCCTAATCAAAATCAAAAATCTACTGTGTAAGTGCCTGCATTGAGCAAAGGGCATCAGCTAATTAAATTCCCTACTGTTATCTCCATGCTAAGCACAATGAACTTGAAATTGAATGATTCTTTATGGAATTGAGAACAGAAGAAGATTCAATTCAACAAACAGTTATTGAGTACCTATTATGTATGGCATAATGAATACAAATCAAATGATTTTACAATCTCCAACTTGATTGAAGAGCAATGTAAATGTTCACCAAATACAAAGATACTTGAAAACATTCATGGAAAACAAAATTAAAAGGTAACACAATTTTTTCTTTGAACTTTTTGAATACCCCTTGTATTTATTAGGGATTTAGATGGATTTTATACCACATCTCACAGCAAAACATCTTTAAGACAATTTTTAGATATTTGTTCCCAATTTCTTATTTTATGCCAAATGCTCAAATCATTCTCACCTCCCCTCTTCTTTTCTTTCTGCATCTTTGTGTACCCCTCTTCCTTCCCTGCCCCTCTCGAGCAACCCATCTCTCCTCTGTTCTCTGTTTTTTCTATCTAGATATCTTCCTCTCTCTCTCTCATACTTTCTTATTCTGCAACATGACCTGCCTGGGTTTCTCCAGTTGAGCAAATCTTTCCATGGCATGGCTCAGCCCAAAGCCAGTAGCCTATCAATTCAGATATGAGACTTCCTTTTCAGTAGCAGGATGGAGGTCATTGTAAGTGCTTATGAATTTGTTTCCAGAAATAAATTTTTTTGCCCATGATTTTCTTAATCATTCTGCCTTTAATTATAATGATGTGTGTCACTTACTCATGACAAGATCACACATTTGTTGGAGTCAAAGGTAATTAATACCTCATCTTTATGGCCAGGTAGAGCACCTTTTATATGCTGTGTGCTGAGAGAAAATGTGGCTGAGAAATGGTTTCCTGCAAAAGAGACTCATAACAAAATGCACTGTTATTGTGTGTCTGACTGGTTGTGTGCCACATATTTTCCCAGTCAAGTGGCCATTGCTCAAGCCTGACTATTGCTCATAGGTTGAGTTGCTGTGAGATTTTAATTCACTAGAGGGAGCTTGTGGGTAGGAGTGATGCAGTTCCCACAAAAGGAAGATTGATTGCATTCATTCAATCCCCACAGCCTGAAAAATACTTCCTATTTATTTTATTCAGGAGCTGGTTGTAACATATCCCAGAGTTGCCTAGTCATTTTTTTCCCACTAGTGAAAAGTCTAATTTCCTTTTCCATTTTTTATTCTTCTATGCAATTCACTCAATTCCCACAATGGTCTAACATTCTACTGTATTTGACTCTCTAAGTTCTTATCTTGTTTCATCACCAATGCTCGATATTTCCCAAAGAATGGCCAATAATAGTTAATCCCATTAGGATGTCTACCTGTTTCATGTTTGAGTGATAAAAATTTTTCCTGATTGTTCAACCACTATTTGAGCAGTAAAAAAAAAAAAAAAAGACTTACTCTTTGGTCTGCAATAAATCTTGCATACCTCAGTTACCACTTTACCAATGTGTATCAAGTACAAGGGGTTCATTTCCCAGCATCGTGTTTTTCTACTTGACTTAGCTTTAAGTCAGATTCTGAATAAGAGGAATTATTATAATTTACCAAGATTATTTGCCATTTTACCTGTCAGCCTATACCAAAATGGTAATCCAGATATCAATCATTAAAGGTATATATGTTTATTTCACCAACTGGTAAAAAAAACGTGTTGAAAGAATATTTGTATGTGTATATATCCATGTGTGTTGTGCATATATACATTGCGTGTGCATGCATGCCAATTCAAAGTTAGATATCTCTGTCTTTTAATTTGATAAATGGAATATCCCCAAGCCAGAGTCAAAACTACCAAAGACTGGTTGCTAATCAATACTGATGGTTTTACTTTTTCTCCTAAGTTCACATCAGAGGGAATTCAACATTAGCATTACTATCACTCTTTTAAAAATTGTTTTGTAAGTTCAGTTGGTTACAGAGGTCTTCAACATTTTCCCCCAAAATTCACTTCTCTTATTAATGAGTCGGTCTGTCAGAGATACTTGAGACCATTTTTAGACTTGACAACTTCCTAGAAGTCAAAAAACTTAGAAAAAATTGTTGTACTCATAGTGATGATTTATTACAGCAAAGGGATAAAAATTAAAATCAGCAAAGGAAAAAGGGACAAGGTAGAGTCCAGGAGAAACCAGGTGCAAGGTGCCAAGTGTCTCCTTCCAGTGGATCCACAGTGACCTGCTTAATTCTTTGAGCAACAATAACTGATAACACATTTGAAGCACTGCCAACCAGGGAAACATACCCAAGCCTCGGTGTCCAGGATTTTTAGTGGGGATCAGTCATGCAGGCAAGAGTGCCCTCATGACTGACATCAGCCACTCACACTCCAGCCCCAACAAAATGTTCACCATAAGTCACATTGTTAGGGTAAATGTATCTGATCAAACTAATACATCATGGTCCCAAACCTGAGGCATACAAAAACAGGCGCTCACAATAAGTAAAGCATAGCCCAAGGCCTTGGGGATATAAAACACTCTTATCAGGCAGAATATTCCAAGGGCTCAGAGCTCAGCTCCCATAAACTATTCACCAAAGGCCCATCCTGACAACAGGTGTTTCTTGGGAATGTCCAAGGTTTGAGCAACCTAGACCTCCTGAATTAACCCTTTCCAGCCCAAATAGATGTTACTCAAAACCAGGCTTCCTCAGCTAAATATTTGGGATACACGGAGTTAAGTAATATTAAATAGCTTTCTCCACTGCCCTTAACATGCTGATATTCTTTTTGAAACTTCAACTGTGTGAGTGTATACATTTATCTTCACTTAATGGATTTCAAAATCCTTTGTCCCCTGGAGATTTAATTTTAGGAAATGTTGTTCTAAATGACTTTTCACACTTGAACAAAGTATTTCTGTCCAACCAAAGAAAATTCTCGAAGCACGTGAGTTACTGATAAAGGATCCATAGTTAGGTATTTGATATGAAGAACTGTGCTTGTCTCTTACTAGTATCTGGTGCCTCTACCATGTTTTAATTGCTAACTTGCTTTTAAATATGTCAAAAATTTTTATCTTCAGTGTTCTGGTAATCAAAGTCCATGTGTTTTCTTAGCCTTATTACTTGGGTCATGAAAATGAATATTCAGGTTAATATCATGTTTACTGAAATAACCATCAGTAATTAATAAGTAAAAGGTATTAAGCCACTAAAAGTATGGCAAAGTACAGCAAACTCTTTGAAAAATTAGGAGTTCATGTTGTTTGACAATAAATAAATAACCTAGTTTCTAAAAAAAAATTTCCCGTATGATAATTCACAAATTATATTTAAAATTGCCCAAATACCTGCTAGAATTGACTGAGCTTACTCTTGGACCATTACAATTTTTCTTATTATAGTTGTTGCTACTATTCTTATTCTGTGAATCTGCAGCATAGGCACAAATGAGAAAAACTGGCAATGTGAAAGGCAATTTGAAATTAGCAGTCATTTGAAAACTTGGTTAAAAAAGATCTTATGGTCCCATTAATGCAATGTGGTGTGAAAAGACTCAAGTATTTTGTCTCACATAAAATCATGCAATGCACACATTGGTTTTGCAGAGACAAAAAGAGAAATGAAATCAAGAAAACTTGTTCACAAGAAGATGTCTCAGGGTTCAAACATTATGAATCATTTATTGGGTTCTGAAATCTAATAAAGCATCTCTATTAAAATAAAAGCCTGTTTCATTACCAGAGATATTTTTGATCTGACAGCAAACAATTTTTCTCTTATTTATTTAGCATATGCATCACATATGCTTTTGACATAAATATCAATGCATAATAAAATAAATACTACCCAACCAGACATATTTAATCTGTACTGTGTTGTGTATTAGAAGGCTACATTATAAACACATGGAAGCATATTATAGTATTTTACTGTGAAATACATCATAAGCTCTGTCTTATGTTGTATGTATCTTGTCCCATAACTGGTATCAATGAAGACAAGTAGATAAACATTTTTTTTTTAATGGAAGATTTGTAGAATCTTTGAAATCTCACACTTTCACTTTGGAGAGTAGATTTTGATGGTACCCCCTTAAGCAGGTAGTATAATATGTTTAATCAGTAGATAATCCTTGATATTCACTAGACTCAGAGTTAAAGATATGAACGTGATCAGCAAGAACAAAAATCTACAGTGCAGACCATTTGTCATTGTAAAACAATATGTAATAAAAATTTAAACACGCAAATGAAGAAAAGCTGAAAGAAGTGCATTTCCTCAGACCCTCAGGCTGGTGGAGGCTCTCTGGGACCTTCACCAGTTCATCCAGTTCCTCAAATATTTGAAAAAGCTCAAAGATTAGATCTTCTTTAACTTCAGACTCCAGTTTGCCATAGGATTTAACCTCAAATTAAGTCTACCGCAGACCAGAGGGACCCATGAGGTCTTCTGCAAATGGCAACCAGTAAGGATCTTGGGATTTCATTAGATAGTGGTATCCGTGGACGGTCTAAGCTAAGGTTTGCAAACAGACATCCCTCGGGCTGAAGCCAGTCTCCAAACAGCTTTATTTTGTTTTTGCCTGAATAACATTTTTAAAAATCAGAATATTTTACATAGAAATTATTTTATATTTTCTTGAAGAAATCAGTACCTTAGGCAGCAATGGGCATGAGAACAATGCGCCAGAACTGCATGGAAGCCATCCCACCTGAGAGAATACGGCTTGTCATTTTACCATACTCATATCTCTTACCTGTCTGACCCCCATAAACATATGTATTTACAATGCCTGAACTAAGTTCACTCAGTTATACTTGAGAAAAACAAACAAACAAACAAACAAACAAAAACCCTAGGAAACACATCAAATGAGTGTCACATGGGTATTCATAGAACTAATACAATTTATGGTATTCTCCTGGGAAATTGAATATGGACTGTAATCTATATTTCCTTAATAAGGATAAATATCTGATTTGTCCCTTTATGTGTCTCTATGTGCCCATCAGAAGACTATCATTAATAATAGCTCTTCCAATGAGTAGGGAACACAGTAATGTGAGAAAAATAAATGACTGAACCTGAGGTTTTAAAATATGCCCAGGCTGGTTGAGAGACCGAGTGTTAAACTGCTCTTCCATTAAGGTAAGATAAATTTGGGGTTTTAGAGTAGTAGCTTGAAGGTAGACCAAGAGTTTTTTCTGTAGGATCAGGGGTTCCAGGGTGGCAGACAGAACCTCAGGAGGGAATAACCCAGTGGTGAATTCCATGAGCAGCAAATACCTTGGAAAACTTGGAGAGATCTAATATGCAAATTGAAGTTGCTTCTGGGTCTGTATTATGTCAAAACTTTCCCCTGTCATTTCTTATTTTTCCATATAGCCTGTCATACTGGAGAGCCTTTTAATAGTGGTGTGCTATAGGAATGAGAGGAAACAAGCTGTAACTCTTTAAACAGAAGTGGGGTCAGGAAGGAATCGAAGTCAAGAACAAATGACAACAGCAACGTTTGCTCCACGTGCACTGCTGTCTGCAGCCCACCCAATCCAAGTGGGATGAGTTTTTCAATAAGTAGCACTCCCATAGTAAAATGTTTACATTTTAAAGATACTTATACTTTATACCTCTGAGACTTTCGGAAGCAAATTTCCATTTCCACCCACTTTATTCCCTTCATAGGATTTAACACAATCTGTAATTGTCACGTTATCTGTTTGTTAATTTTCTGACTTTGTCTTGCTTACCTCTGCAGTCCTCAGAACTGAGCTCCATGATGGGTAAACAGTAAATATTCAGTACATGTTGTTCAACTAATAATTGCATTGAAAATGGCAGCATCTTTGGAAAAATAGAAAGAATGAGAGTCCAGGTGCAATTGCAGTGTGGTCCTCACTTGCTCCAGACCTTTGCAGGGCTTGCAGATGGGTTCCCAGTAGTCAAAGGCTTATGCAGCCCTTCCACTTGCTTTCAATGTCCTGTGGGTACTTTACATTTAAGATTAAGAGTGTCTGCGCCGCTTGGGAGCACGGTGGCGCTCCCGCCGAGGGTTCGGATCCCACATACAGACCGGTTCCTGCTCACTGGCTGAGCGAGGTGTGGGAGCAACGCTGAGGGTTGCGATCCCATTGCCGGTCCCTGTCCGGTCCGGTACGGGCGCGACACTGAGGGTTGCAATCCGTTGCTGGACACGAAAAAAGACAAAAAGGAAAAACAAAATAAAAAAAACAACTAAACTAAGATTAAGAGTGTCAATTCCCATTTTGTAGATGAGGAAAATGAGGCTCAAAAACTCTATAGCAAATTCCTACTATGCTCTATTTGTAAAAATTCTAATTCCCAACTGATTACAGGGCTTTGGGACTATATAATTGGCCTCAAACTTTGACTCTTTCAGAATTTTCAAGATCTCTTTAGTAAGATTCTGTAAGCTTATTGAATGCAGAGAATGTTCCTAGGATATTTCTTGATATAGCTTCAAAGTTTTTTTTTCTGGAAAATTTTAATAGCTTAGATACCTTCACTCATTTGTTCTAAATTCGAAGTAATATGGATGAAGGTTCCAAAGCTTTAGAATTACTTATTCATAATTAACTGGCAGTTTTATTGGAACATTTCACATATATTAGTGCCAAATTCTGAAATTTCTTTAAAATTTTTCAAAGGAGAACTTTTAGTATGGTCTTGCTCATTGCATGCCGTTCTGTTCTATTTCTCAGTAAGTTTTTACCACCATTCTCAGTATACCCTGTTCCATTAACTTGCAGAAGACCAATTGGAGTTTGTTCACTCTCTATGAGTTAGGCATTAAGCTTTTGCCAGCTTCAAGTTGTACAACACACGAAAAGGAGGCCATGTTCATGCATCCTTAATTTTTTATATTCCTTTTTACTTGAGGGGTTTTATAATCACCCCAACCCTTAGCACTAGGCAGAGAAACTTAGTGACATGTTGAGTGAAATGCTACACTGTGTTAATAGCGGTTTTGAAAGAAATCAGGAAAGTTAATCATGTGTGGACACAGGGTTAAGAAGCAATGTAACAGACTATTAAGCTTAATATAGATATGTGATATAAGCATATGCAGACAGCCATTAGCATAAATTCACGTTACAGAAGAGCAGCACGGCACACCACTTGGTGGATTTATAATGTATGTGAGGGGCAGGATGAAAATCAATAGGAGAAGGAAGTGGGTCAGAGAATCCATATACAGGTCCTGGATCAGACTGATGAAACCACTGCAAATTATAACCACATTAGTTTTGAACAGTGTGTTGTTGGATACCTTATTACATAGACATGTCAAGTGAAAGGACCTATAGCAGGGAAATTGCCCATAGTTTCCAGTGGGTTCAGCATTAGAAATGCCCACCTCTGTTAGCTGGAACTGACTTCCCTTATTTTTAGATGACCATTATGCTAATGACAAATCACTTTCATAGACAGGAATACATAAGCTAAGCTTTTGGGGGAGATTTTCATTCATCAATAATTCTAGAGACAGTTATATCTTGATATGCTTTACTTTTCATGAAACATCATGATGTTAAAATTATATATGGCCATCCAGCAAACTTATTCTAGACACTTAATATTTATAAATAAATTCTTCTGAGGTTCTACCTCTCAACTAATTAAAGCAAATATTCTCCTCTCTCAGTTTCAATCAAAGCCTCGTTATAAGATTTTATGAATTATTTGTAGAAACTCGTACTTTGTAGATGTTTAGATTTTGCAGTGTACATGGCATAACAATTTTCTATTTTTAGGGAGGTTTTCATAGATCTGAAAAATGAAAATACCTTCAGTAGCAGAACAAAACAGTTATCCATTATTGTGGTAAAAAATTTTACTTCAATTATATCTCAATCTTTTCCATTTCCCCTCATTTCTTATCATTGGAAAACTTCTGAGAAATTACTTTTAGCTGAAATTTTCTTAGACTTAATAAGAATACAATGCTTGTAAGGTTTTTTACAAACTGTCTTTTTTCCCATTTTTTCCAGGAGAAAACAAAACTAGCAGTAGATTTAGTTAGTGTCTCCTTTCCGTCTCTTCTTTCTCCCTTTCTCTTTTCTCTCTTTTTTCTTTTTTCTTTCCTTCTTCCTTCCTTCCTTTCTTCCTTCCTCCCTCCCTCCTCCCTCTCTCATCGTGATTGCTTAAGAAAATGACTGCAACAGGAAGAAATAGTACCAATGATACTAATATTCAGGATGATGACCATAGCTAGCAAAACTTTGCAGTGGGATATACATGTGTTAAATCACTTAGTCATCATCACAATTCATTATCCCAATTTTATTGATGATAAAAACAAAAAGACAAAGGATAAGAAACATTCCTCACTAATACCTTATGCCTTTTCCTCATTTCCACTTATTTCTAATCATGGGTAATGAAGTCCAAATTGCAATTCTAGACCATATTTAAATGTTTACCTCTCCGGCTGCAAGCAGAGAAGGATGATGGCAAAACAGAGGATGAGGTGTCAGAGAAGATGAACGGGCAGCTGTACAGAGAAGGCAGGTTGGCTTCAAGGTGAGGGTAAAGTTCACTCATCTGGAGAGAGTTTTTAAGAAGTTTAAATATTCACCAGGAGTTTTTCACCTGTTATGTGAAATAGCAGGTCTAGATTTTTGGCAAAAGAAGTTATAGAGGTAGCAGTCTTTGCTTAAAGACTTAGAGAGTAAAAAATTTGTCAGTCTTTGATTTGAACCTAAAGGGAAAATAAGCAGCAAAGACTTAAGCTGCATATAATATGAGCTTTCACTCCAAATGGCAGTGTGTGTGCATGCACTCGCCAGGTAGTTAATTAAAGGCAAGAGAATGAGCTGGAATGAGTTTATTATGACTGCTCATGTCTACCTTTACTAAAATTTCAAACTAAATTGATTTAGCAGCCTTAAAATTTTCCCATAATCTTAGTTATTTCTGCAGTACTTTTTTCAAGTCTGAGAAGGGTAGACACAATTTCAAAAAGAGAATGGCTACCTCTATGGAAAATGGTATGGAGATTCCTCAAACAATTGCAGATAGATCTGCCATATGACCCAGCTATCCCACTGCTGGGAATATACCCAGAGGAATGGAAATCATCAAGTCGAAGGTATACCTGTTCCCCAATGTTCATTGCAGCTCTCTTTACAATAGCCAAGAGTTGGAACCAGCCCAAATGTCCATCATCAGATGAGTGGATACGGAAATGTGGTATATCTACACAGTGGAATACTACTCAGCTATAAAAAAGAATGAAATACTGCCATTTGCAATGACATGGATGGACCTAGAGAGAATTATATTAAATTAAACAAGTCAGGCACAGAAAGAGAAATATCACATGTTCTCACTTATTTGTGTGAGCTAAAAATAAATAAATAAACACACAAACAACCTGGGGAGGGGGAGGGAAGAAAACACAACAATTACAATTCCTTGAAGTTGATATGACAAGCGAACAGATATGAGGTTGTTGGGAGGGAGGGGGGAGCGGGAGGAGGGAGGAGGGAGGGAGGTTCTGGTAATGGGCCACAATGATAGACCACATTGTGTATTGACCAAATAAAATACAATTAAAAAAATAAATAAAAAAAAGAGAACAGCTAAGTTTTTATGAGAAATTAAAATTGCTTAAGATTGCGACTATTATGCATCAGTTGTAGCATTAAGATTGCTTTATAGCTTTCTCTCTTAATCAGGCACTTTTAATTTAAGGTTTTCAAATGGACCTTTTCCTAACTCACAATTGTCAGGGCTGGAAATTGCATGGCTGAGACCCATTGACTTCATGGTGCTGCACCAGTTTCAAGGTAAGGTAGCAAGGAAAGGGTTAATTGAAAGTGGGTTTTCAGTGTTTGGCTGCTGGGCAATAAATGAGAAATAAACCCTGGCTACCTCCATTCATGTTATTCTTGAAGTTCACTCTTTCTTTTACTTTTCTAGCAGTCTGGATTTTCTTAATGACTTTTACTGCTTCATGATGGTTTTCATTTCCAAATAGTGCTCAGATATCATTTCTACCTCTGGCCGCCTCTAAGCAGCAAGAGAAAGAGAAACAATGAACATTGCCTTTAGCTAGTAATTTGAATGTATCTATTATCTTAAATGGGGCCTCCCTCAAGGTAAATTAAAAATGCTATGTAAATCTTAGTAGTCATTGAGAACTCTACAGATATCCTGCTAATCCTGGGAGTGAGAAGTGTTGATGAGAACTATCCGCCTGCCCTGGACCACGTGGTTGGCTAGCGGCAAATTTTCAGGCGAGCACAGGAACTTAAAGGGCCTCTGCTTCTGACATCCTTCTGCCGGGTTGTTCACCATAGTGATACAGGGCTGTATGGGCAATACAGGAACATCACTTGAGAGGTCTAGAAGAGACTCTGTTCATGCAGGATCACATACCACAATTTTCTTTCAGACACCTGGCTACTTTAAATTTTCTTTTAAAAAGATATTCCTTAACTCCCTTGAAGAGGGAAGCCAGGACAGGGCTCATCCATTCCTTGGTGGGATCACAGTGAAGAACACCGTCTGAAATCCCGAGGAAAAGCTGGAACACTAACCTATTGACTATAGGCTGAACTATAGAGAGCAGCAACAAGCTTTCCTGAAGTTCCCAACACCATGGTGCTGTATGCAATAGGCATTTGCCCACTTGTTTATATAAGGTGCTCAGTTAGGGTGAAAGAAGAGGAGGAGGAAGAGCAGGAGGAGGAGGGGAGAGAAAGAGAGAGAGAAAATCTCCCCCATATCAAAAGAGCAATCATCTGTGGAAGAAATTGGGATTTTTGAAGCTTTTATTGTGACGTCATACAGCAATACATGCGACTTCCATTGCTTTCGCACACAGGACCAGTGTCCAGGGGACTGTGGGGACAGCCCCATAATGCCAAACAGAATGTAATGTGCTGCAGACAGATCACAACCTGGGGATGCTTCTTTTCCAGGAATATGTTGAAATTTTTTGAGGTAGTCAGGGGTATACGAGAAAGGTCAGGTGTTGCTCAAACAAAGTAGTGCTTTCAGTGACTATCCAATCACTGTACAATAGCTCTTAATACCAGTAACTATGGCCATAGTTAGATGAAAATTAAACAGGCTGCTTTATAGGACATATAGGAATTCCTGAAGAATAGTGAACATAATCTACAGCTGTCTTATTGCCATCCCTTTCCTATTTTTTTATGGGAATTGCAATTATTTTTTTAAAAGAACAAAAAAATTTCCTCTGGTGCTGCTGGAAATTGTTTGCATGATATGATTTAGTCAAGTCCTGCCCTGGTCCTTTGTGGCCAGGCAATCAATGGGTTAAGTTAGATCACTAACGTGTATTTCTTGACCCTGGAATGCTTCATCAAATATACTCATTACTGATTGAGCCAGGGAATAAATAGTTGTGAGTTCCAGCTTAAGCGCTGATGGGGTTGTGTGTAAGCCCTAACGTGGTCGAGGTATTTAAATTTTGATTTTTGTAATGGGCTCTGACATGTTTCATTTCCTCCAAGGGAACACTTGAGACCTCTGAAAGTAAATGTTGCTAAAAAGTCATCAAGGCAGAATATTAAAATGCCATCAAATGAAAATTTCACTAATGCAATCCGGCTAGAGCTCCAGGTACTGGAGCGAAAAGGGGAGTGTCAAAGGTCCCGGTTCTTTTAGCGAAACATGATTTGTTCCTCTTCACTGACTGTTTCTCCAAATAAATTATTTAAAGTCTTATTTCTTCTTTCTCCTGGGCCTCTTAAAGTTCAGCTGTACTGAGAGGTGGTAGGAGAAGCAGTAGAAAGAGAAAGAGATCGTACAGCCCGACACGCAGGAAATAGCTGTATGGTGAAGCGCTCCACTCTGGCAGCCTGTTTCTTTCATTCAGCAAGAGCTGTCCAAGTGCACGATCAAATAAGAGGGCAGGGATTCTCCAGTACCCCGTTAGGGCTGAACCTGCCTTAGTAAGACATACTCAAAATTCTGATAACATAAAGTGTAAGGAGTGTGTGACATTATCAAAGAATGTTCATTCAGCAATGTGTAGAGAACATTTGGGTTTTAGAGAAGCCACTATTATTTTGCTTAATGATTTTATTCAAACATCTTTGCCATTTTCCATAATAATTTTTTTGTTTTAGGTAACTTTTACACTCATTGATTTGCAAGAGAGAGAAACTGAAATTACACTCTCTTGATCTCTTCTACACAAAAGGTATTAAGTAGATGAGTGGCCTTATGAGATCGGTAATTCTCCATTGGATTTAATCAACAATGTTTTCTTGATGAGCTTTGTGTTAAACAATAAATATTTTATATTTATGGTTTATTTTATAATATATATTTAGTAAATAGCATGTATATGTAAATAGCATCCTGAGATAACCACTTATATTAGCTATTTCCTGAAATGGAGAAATGTGGATTTCCCTAAACTTCATTTATGACAGAGGTTTCCCTAGGTGTAAGGGACTCTAATCATTTATCTTTGGGCTAATAGTCCTGTTGAACTCATAATTTCCTCATTTCTCTTGCTGGCTGGCAGGGTTGTGCCAACCAACATCTGGTCTTCTATTAACTCAGCTTGGCACCTACAATACATTCTGTCTAACCCATAAGGACAAATAAATTACTTTTGTGAACCTGTTGTGTGAAATGGCAGGTCTACCATTTTTGGGAATCAAATTTGTTCTCTGTATTGATGAACAGCATAATTTTAAGCTTCCAGAATCAGAATTATTGGCATTCCCAGGGCTAGAATCTTAAGTTGGTTTTCCAGTCCTGTTAGAAAAAAGGACTTTAGCAATGCATGTTTTGCATCAGAAGATGATGTATTGTTATGGTTAAGAGTGTGATTACTGGCCTCAGATTCTCTGGGTTCAATTCTACTGAACCAGGTCAAGATTGGCTCAAAGCAACCTCTATACTTGGGTGATAAAATCTGGCCTAAAGTGGCCTCGATATATATATAGTGAACTGCAACCAAGCTAGGTGTGCAGGCAAGTTAACCTAACCTAAGAACATACCCTTCTAATCGAGTAACTGAGTCTCAGCTAATCATAATAGCTGAACCCTCACCCAATCCCGGGCTGAAGTTTGCCAAATTATGCCCAAATAAGGCAAATGTGAAACTGCACCAATCAGGTAATCTCTGTAGTGCATTTCCTGTTTCTCTTGTTATAAAAACAGCTCACCACATTATAGGCTAGGGCATTCCAACCTGTCTTTGGTCAGGAGTGCTGCCCAGTTCTAGAACTTTTTCTAGCTCAAATAAACTTTTTAAAACTTAAATTATATTTTTTCTTTAACAATTCCCAGCTCCTCTATTTTTAACTGTGGGACCCTGAACAAGCTGAGGGTCACTAAGTCTCATGTCCTGTGAAATGAGTAGCAATATCACTTACATTGCTGGTTTGTCGTGAGAATAAAATAAAATACATGTAAAATGCCTAGCTCAGTTGCAGATATGTAGTAAAACACCTAACACATGTTAACTGTTAATAGAATTCATTTCATAATGTCTGAAGACAAAAATACTACAAATAAAGTTTTGCATTTTGGAGAAGTTCTGTTTAAAGTTCTGGGTAAAGATCTCAACTAAATATTTGAAATCTCATTGCAATGACTTTCACAGGACAGAAAGAAGTGACTTCTGGTGAAGTCTTTAAGACATAATGACGTCAGAGGCACCATGGGAAAAAAGAAAAGAATTTACAAGGCACTGCGGTTAATATTTTTGAGATGGCACATTGCCAAGCTTGAGGATTGTACCTAAGACAGAGATAATAGATCTCCTGATATGCATTTCTTGCTGTGTCTTCAGATAATAAGACTTTAGCTTTAGGATAATTGCTCAGAAAACTAAGTCATACAAATTATCTGTCTTTCAATAGCTAGGTGACATTATCTTTTCAACTAACTTTTGAGAAAACTCTCTCAAAACTTCATTTGAAAGTAATTTGCAGATATCATGTGGTTTTAATAATCTCAGAAAATCTAAGACTATTATCATGGTGTAGAATCCACACATGTGCTGCTACTTTAGAAATGGCAGCTAACATAAAGCTTCCTATCTATCTATTATTTTAAAAGAAAACCAAGCATTTATTTAATTATATGTGGCCAAATAATTGTGTCAATTAGAAATCATTTCAGTGAGTACTTACTGAACACCGACCACATTCAAACAACATTGCATTTTCAAAGCTCAGGAGGATTTCTGCTTTGTGTTTTATTGTATGTGCCTGAGAGTAATTTGTGAAATTTTCTTAAAATGATCCCTAATGTCCACTCCTCAGTAACTCTGACTAGTCATTGTCTGCTAATGAAGATTTGTTACACATATAGATCATTTGAACATGTTTTAGAGAAATGTATCACTAACTCAATATCTTAACTCCCAGAGAGCATATTTAAAAATATTTGAATTTCATGGCACCATTTTTAGCTATGCCTTCTTATACGGCTTCAAGATAACATTTTTTTTATTTCTCTAATTAGATTCAAAATGAAAGAGAAACAAGAAAAAATTGAAGCAGTGGACATGGATTTTCCAGAACCTTTTGGTACCTAGTCAGAAAATATGTAAATTACTAAAAGCTGTCTTAGTCAGTTATGGGAAGTTTTTGAGGGATAAATGAGGTGCCATATAAGAATAGGTAGTGAGGAGTAGTAAGCTCCAACTTACTTACATTTAAAGAGTCAAAATATTTCACAAGTCAAGACTTGATGGGAACTTGACTGTTGATATTAACTTATCTAAAGAGAATCTGTCATTGAGGGTGTTTGTAGCCCTGAGAGCCACGGAGAAAGCAAGTTAGAGAAGCATTCATTGGCTGTGATCTCTAGGCAGTACAGAGGTGAGAGTGCACGGGCTTTTGCACACTAGTGTCGAAACAGAGGCAACAGAATATCAAACTGTATGACACCAGCCGTTATGGTCAAACAAATAGCTTCTCTTTTCTAATCTCGTGATCGCTAAGCAATAATCCTCTGATTAAAAGCTTTGTGTGTAAATTTGTCCACTACTTCTATTCGACGGTTATGAGTCTTTTTTGGAAATTAACAGATTGACATTCTGGTTTTATTCATTAGTTTTTATGCATTTGTTTGCCATAGCTTAGTACCCTGGAGTCCAGTCACCCCAGAAGATACTAAGAAAATTGAATTGTCGTGACTTCAAAGCTGATAACTAGACTTTGAGCTGGGTAGCCATGTTAAAATACTGACTGATCGCAACCCAACCACTGTCTCTCTGAACCAAGAAAGAAAGTGAATTACCTGGTAAACCTCATTTGTAGTACACAGTATCAGCATTGCCAAACAGACACCATCTAATGGCAATGGGCACATAAATTATTATATAATGGATAACCTTTGACCTTAATAGTTATAGCATCATTATTATTTTTATTGAGCATGGGAAGTTGGGGTAGTAAAATTTTACATATACGTGCGTATATATTTATATACACACACATACACACACTTATGTGTGTATATGTATATGAGCATTTATTTATTTAGCAATGAATCAAGTAACTTGAAAATTCATTCTGGTGTACTGACATCCCAACTTCTGCTAAGAACTGAGAGAAACTGCAGAACAGTATTCTCCAAAGGAATATCTCAGATGGATACAGCACAAGTTAAATTTCTTCTCTACAAGGGTAGTTTTTCTTGCTGGGTTTAGCGGATTATTTTTCTTCACATTTAATGATAACTGACTCTTCACCTCTAAGATAAAACTTCCAGAAATAAACAGGAATAAATGAAATAATGCCTTTAGCTTGTAATAAATCATGTATTTTGTGACATGGAAATTTTACCGTGCTCATTGTCTGTAGCTATTTAGGATTTCATCAGATTTCTTGGAGCAAAAGGAGGTAAACTGAGTGAAGATACTTTTGTTTGATTAAATATCAAAATGTATAGGCATCTAATATACTTTTCTTAGTAGAAAGAAGTATAGTCCTGAGTCAGCAATGGTTGAGCAAATGGAATTGCTGAAGAGAAAAATTTTTTCTGAATAGCAGGAAATAGAAACAGTGTGGTGGCAGGTGAACTTCAGCAGTTCACAGGTTTGGTTTAGATAATCCCTCCAAAGTTTAAATTCTTATCTGAATTGCTTTAATCAGAAGTCTGGTGTGGGAAATTCTGTAAGGATTTCTATATTTCCTTATTCTGAGAAAAATATTAAAGCAGCATTTCCTGTTATGTTCTAATATTGCCAACCTATCTGAATCCAGGCAAACAAAATTCAATATATCAGCTACATTTTTAACAACATTTATTTAACATGATTCCTATTTATATTGAACTTAAAATAGGGGCTTAGATTATATCAGACTAATTCTTCTTTCTTCCAAACCAACTTATTCATAAATGAACATTTTCTGTTTTTTCCTAATAGACAACAAATCATTAATCTTATGAAATATTTTTAAATCTTTAACTTTATCAAATATTCTAATGAACTTGGTTAAATTCCATAGCATATGTATTTACTCTTTCAAAATGTATTACTGATAGTTATTATGAAAACTTGTTCATTGCAATATTTTTTTGCCTAATTTACATGTGGTCTTTCCATTATTGTTAGAGTTAAATTATGAACCCGAGGCAAAAAGTCTCTGCAAAAAATCATGGAAGTCATTAATCAGTTTCATAAATGTCAAATGCACTTTAATTATATTCAATATAGAAACATTAATGCTTAGGGATATTAACATTTTTTTACATCACATAACTTTATTAATTGAATGCTGCTTTCTATTCCTGTAATCTTAGTTAGGGGAAATCGGTGACCAGGATGCCATTAGAGTCGAGTGTCATTTTCTAGGTAATTTAAGCCATTGGTTATTTTTTCTGTTATTCCCCCCTCTTACCCTCCCAAACATGCACATATGATCCAAAAGTACAATTGACTTCTTCAGCTCCCAATTTGCCTTCTTTGATAATCTAACTTTATTTAAGTATTTTCAACATCAGCAACAGTTTTGTAAGGTTTTAGCTTCTGCTTTTAAAAATAATTTCTAAAGACAGGTTTAATGAAGTATATTTTATATACAACAAAATTCATCATTATAAAGCATACAGTTCTGTGAACTCTGAAAAATGTATGCAGTCATGTAACCACTGAAACGATCAAGACATAGACTATATCCATCATCCTGAGAAGTTCCCTCAGTCAATCCATTTCTAGTCAATCCCTTCCTTCCACCTCTAGCTCCTGGCAATCACTAATCTGATTTCTGTTTCTAGAGAATTTTTTTGTAATAGAATGTCATCTGGACGGACAGTCAGGCACAAATCCTTGTGTGCACATATATTTTCATTGTTCTTGAGTAGATACTTAAAAGTGGGATTATTGGGACCTTTGATAGGTGCATATTTAACTTCAAAAAAAACTGGTGAACTGTTTTTCAAAGTGAATGTACCACTTCACATCCTACCTACAAATGTATGAGAATTTCAGGTTTTTTACATCCCATCACCACTTATTATTGTCAGGTTATTTTTAAAGCCAATCCTATAAGTATGTAGAGGTATCTCATTGTGCTTTTAATTTGCATTTTCCTAATGCCCAATGATACTGAGAACCTATCTGTGTGCTTATTTGCCATCTGTTTGGTGAGATCTTGATTCTACTCTCTTTCTCTCTATGTATGTATATATACACACACATATGTACACAAAAATAATGTATATTATATAGATATATAATATGTGTGTAGTTTGGGGTATATTTATACACACAAACATATATATACACACACATGCAAATATATATATACCCTTTCTGAAATTTGTGTCTGCAAATATTTCACCTCACTTTTTCTTTCTTTCTTTCTTCTTTCTTTCTTTCTTCTTTCTTTCTTTCTTTTGCAAATATTTCACCTCACTTTTTCTTTCTTTCTTTCTTCTTTCTTTCTTTCTTTTGCAAATATTTCACCTCACTTTTTCTTTCTTTCT
>NW_007737065.1:40746-53351 GCF_000696425.1 Galeopterus variegatus
CTTTCTTTCTTTCTTTCTTTCTTTCTTTCTTTCTTTCTTTCTTTCTTTCTTTCTTTCTTTCTTTCTTTCTTTCTTTCTTTCTTTCTTTCTTTCTATTTCTTTCTTTCTTTCTTTCTTCTTTCTTTTTTATTACACTGTATGATTCCATTTATTTGTTTCTTTTATTATAATCTATCAATGTACAATGTAGTTGATTTTTGTGTTTCTTAACAATGTCTTTCAAAGAGTGAGTTTTTAATTTATGTGAAGTATATTTTATCAATTTTTACTTTTATGATTCATTTTTTTGGGGGGTGTGTTCTAAGAAATCTTTGCTTAGCCAAATGTCACAAAGATTATTCTATGTGTTCTAAAAGATTTTAAGACTTTAAATTTTACATTTACATTTAAGGAGAGTTGTTATCTTAACAAGATCATCAATTCTTATTCATGAACATGGCTCATATTTTCATTTATTTGTCTTCTATGATTTCTCTCAGTGTTGATTCATGGTTATTATCAAAATAAATCTTTCACTTCTTTTATATTTATCCATGAATATTTTATAATTTTTGGTACCATTTTAAATGGTACTTTAAAAAATCCAATTTCTAATCACTTATTGCTAGCATATAGAAATATAACTTATTTTTTTTATATACTGACTGTGTATCCTGTGGCCTTGCAAAACCTCACACATTAGTTCTAGCAGCTTTTTTGTAGCTCATTTAGGACTTTCTACGTATGCAATAGCATCTGCAAATAAAAAACAATTTTGCTTCTTTCTTTCTGATATGAATGCTTTTATTTCTTTTTCTTGTCTTATTGCACTGGTTAAATGTTTGCCTGAACAGTGATTTCTTTGTTGGGAGAATTTTAATTGTGGATTCAATTTTTTATTAAATATGGTACTGTGTAAGCTATGTCTTTGTTCTTCATCTTTGCCAGTCTGTGTCTTTTTAAAAATTTACATATTTTCTTTGATATCAAATTTATTGCAAAGTTATTTATAATAGGCTATTATTATTATTTAAATATCTGTACATTGCTAATAATGTCTCTGTTTTATTGCTGAAATTGGCATATTGTGTCTTTTGCTTTTCTTGACCATGATGTCTAGAAGTTTATTATTTTATTTAACCTTTTCAGCCAACTTTTGGTTTCATTGATTTTCTCTACTGATTTTCTACTTTCTACTTCATTAATTTCTGTTCTTACCTTTATTCTTTCCTTCTCATTTCTTTGGTTTTAATTTGCAATTCATTTTCTAGTTTCTTAGGGAGGAATCATTGTTTGAGAGTCATTTCTCATTTTCTAATAAAGCATTTAACACTATGACGTTTCCTCTAAGCACTGCCTTAGATGCCACCCACAAACTTTGATATATTGTGGTTTTATTTCATTTGATGTATAATATTTTCTGAATTTTTTTGGTAACTTCCTTTTTGATCCATAATTTATTTGTATATGTTCTTTTACTTTTCAAATATTTGGAATTTGTCTAGATATCTTCCTGATATTAATTTTTAGCTTAATTTCATTGTGGATCCAAATCCAGCTTTGATGCTCATAGTGGTAATTCAAGAAAATATATTTAAGCTGATAGCTATTATTATGGTTATTATTGTTACTGCTGTACTTCAAAAATTAAGTTGTTTAGCTGCCAACCTCTGTGTATTCCTCCAGTTGCCACCTGGTCATACTGTTGTCCACATTACCACTAATAATATGTAATTTAATTAAGTTGGCAAGGCTATACACGGAGAATGCATTAGTTAGGGTTCTCCAGAGAAACAGACCAAAGGAATATATATATATATATATATATATATATATGACAATAATGTCGTATGATATATTCAAATAATATATAATACATAATATATATATGTGATATATATCCTATTAATATATAGTAAGGAGTTATAGACGTTGAGAGTTCTAAAATCAGCAGTTGGCAAGCTGGACACTCAGGTGAGGTGATGGTGCACTTATAGACCAAATGCATACACTTGGGGAGCAGGAGAGCTAATGGTGGAAATTTCAGTCCAAAATCAACAGGCTTGAGACCCAAGAAGAAACAATTTTTTAGTTCAAATCTAAAGTCAGGAAAAGATCATTGTCCCAGCTCAAAGCAGCCCGTTGGGAGAAGTTTCCTCTTTCTTAGACTTTTTGTTCTATTTAGTTCTTCAGTTGATTGAATGAGGCCCACCCACGTAAGGGAGGGCAACCTACGTTACTCAATCTGCTGATTCAAATGTAATCTCATCCAGAAACATCCTCAAAGACATATCAAAATAATGCTTGACCAAATGTCTGGGCACCCAGTGGTTCAGTCAGGTTGGTGCATAAAATTACCACTACAGAGAATAACAATTACTGATTAAGTACACAAAAAATAATTATTTCAGAATTCATCTCAATTCAGTAGGGATGGAAATTAAAATTTCTCTTTGGAATTATTCACTTCTGGATATGACAAAAGCAATAGCAAATGCTTCTCTACCCTGCCTAACAGAAATCTTGCCAGTAATTTGTTCTCTATGTTTTTTATTGGTATATACCCATTACTGTGACTCTGCACGTGTTACATGTTCTTACACATTTTAATAAATTAGCCTTTCACAAAAACAAAAGTTTCATATCTACTGTGATCAATAAACAAAGTTTCAGATTATAAATGTTATTTTTCAATAACCAAGTAGATATAATACTGAGATTGCTCTAGATTGTCTACCTCAATTAGGATTCATTTCTTTTGACTTTTAGTGATTCTCTAGGCAATTTTTATTCAGTTTTTTATTCTCCATTTCATCATTGGAAAAATAGGAATTTAATAACTATATTGCAGGCTATTTTCCTAATTAATTAATTAATTTTATTTGACAAATAAAAATTGTATATATTGTGTACAACATGATGTTTTGAAATATGTATGTTTGAAATATGATGTTTGAAATTGTGGAATTGCTAAATCGAGCTAATTAATATATGCATTGCTTCACATACTTATTATTTTTTGTGGTGAGAAAACTTAAAATCTACTCCCTTAGTAATTTTCAAAAATACAATGCATTATTAACTGTAATCACCATATTGTACAATAGATCTCTTGCACTTATTTCTCCTATCTGAAATTTTATATCTATTGACTAACCATCTTCCCAACTTCTCCCCATCTCTCCCAGGCCCTGGTGGCAACCAGCCTACTTTTATGAGTTTAACTATTTGGGATTCTACATATAAGTGAAATCATGGGGTATTACTCTTTCTGTGTCTGCCTTATTTCACTTAATGTAGTGGCCTTCATGTTCATCCATGTTGTCACAAATGACAGGATTACTTTCTCTTTTAAGGCTTAATAGTATTCCATTGCATATATATACTACATTGTCTCTATCCATTCATCCATTGATGGACACTTAGGTTTATCTTATATCTTGGCTACTGTGAATAATGCTGCAATGAACACGGGAGAGCAGGTATCTCCTCAACATATTGATTTCATGTTCCTTGGATATGTGAACAGTAGTGAGATTGCTGAGTCAGATGGTAATCCTATTTTTAATGTTCTGAAGAACCTTCATACTTTATTCCTTAATGGCTCTACTAATTTACATTCCTACCAACAGTGTGCAAGAATTCCCCTTTATCCACACCTAAAGGCTTTTCTTGGTAATTTTAAAATAAAATAATGTGAAGCATCTATCATATTTCCAGCTTCAGTAGACACTCATTATTACCAAATATTTTAACTGCAAAAGTTTTTATTAAAAGTTTTCACATTTTGGCTCTGCTCTCTCTGCTTCTACCATCTTGCAATGTGAGACCCCTGGGTCACTGTCACCACCAGCAGATGGACTTTGGACTTCCCAGTCTCAGAAACTACACTTTCATCGAATTTTAGCTGTCTAGAAGACCAGTTAAGATGGCAGAGTAGTCAGTTCCGGGTGTCACTCTCTCCCACAGAGCAACCAATTTGCAGATTTTGAGGAGCAGCAATAGAGGATGCTAAAGCTGTGCTGGAATGGACAGGAGCTGCCTGCCGTGGGACCCCAGTTCAGGTTGCTCCCCATTTCAAAGAGATACTTCAGAGCTTCTGGGCTCACATGACCCGAACCTGCCAGAGAAGGCAGGCAGGGTTGAGATGGGATTTCCTGCACAGGCTGTCTCATCTCTGTGAGCGACCTGAGAGGCTCCCAAGCCTCAAGCCAGATGAACTGGGGAAGCCATGAAGGTCAGGGCTTTCAGCACTGGCCATCCATTTCCATGAGTAACCTGAGAGACTCTGGGCTCCCAAGCCCCGAACCAGATAAGTCAGTGAAGGCAGGCAGGGTGGGACTTCCAGCCCAGGCTGTCTGTCTTTGTGAGCAACTTGAGAGTCTCTGGATTCCCATGCCCTCCCACCAGCTGGTGAAGGCAGGTGGGGTGGGACTTCCAGTCCAGGCTAGTTTCTGTTTGTCCTTCAGGATCCAAGCCAGACATTAGGGTGAAATGAGTGAACTGTGATACCCCTGGCCACAATGACAAAACACCAAAGGAAAGAAATCAGAAATATGAAAAATCAAGAAAGTACGTCACCACCGAAGGAAATTAATAACTTTCAAGCACTAGATCCTATAGAACAGGAAGTCTTTGAAATGACAGTAAAGGAATTTAGAATAAGTATTCTTAGGAAACTAAATGAGATACAAGAAAACTCAGTGAAACAACACAATGAAATGAGAAAAAACATACAGGATCTGAAAGAAGAAATGTATAAAGAAATCAATGCCTTGAAAAAGAATGTAGCTGAGCTTGTGGAGCTGAAGGATTCATTCGATGAATAAAAAACACAACAGAGAGTCTAACCAGCAAATTTGAAGAAACAGAAGACAGAATATCTGACCTTGAAGACAGGCTGTTTGAATTATCACAGGCAGACCAGAGAAAAGAATCAATAAATTTGAAGAAAATTTAAGAGAGACAACTGACAACCTTAAGCACTCAAATATCTGAATCATGGGTATTCAAGAAGGGGAGGAAAAAGGAAATGGCATTAAAAACATATTCAATGACATAATAGCAGAAAACTTCCCAGGTATAGGGAAAGTCACAGATCCCCAGATTTAGGAAGCCCAAAGTCACCAAACACATGCAACCCAAAAAGCTCCTCTCTAAGACATGTGATAATCAAACTGACAAAACTCAAAGACAAAGAGAGAATCTTAAAAGCTGCAAGAGAGAAGTGGCAAGTCACTTATAAGGGAGCCCCAATCAGAATAACATCAGACTTTTCATCAGAAACTCTAAAAACTAGAAAAAAATGGGATGATATATTCAAAACACTAAAGAACAAAAATTGCCAGCCAAGAATACTTTACCCAGCAAGGCTATCATCCTTCAGAAATGAAGGACAAATAGTTTATTTCTCACACAAACAAAAACTGTGGGAGTTCACTACCAAATGACCAGCCCTACAAAAAATTCTCAAGGAAGTGCTGGGTTTGATACCACAAAAACAACCATCACCACCATGAATACACAAGAACAATAACTACCAGCAAAACAAAAATGCTAACAAAAGAGGAGAAAAATAGTTTATCTATCACCTCAAGAAACCAGCAAATACAGAAGACAAACAGAAAATTTGAAAGAAAGGAACAAAAGATACTTAAGACGTCTAAACAAAAATCAGTATAATGCTAGGAGTAAGTCAACACCTTTCAATAATAACTCTGAATGTAGAGGGAATAAATTCCCCACTCAAAAGACACAGATTGACTGACTGACTGGATTAAAATGATGGGGCCAACAATATGCTGTCTCCAAGAGACTCACTTGACCTGTAAAGACACACATAGATGAAGAGTAAAATGATGGAAAAAGATATATCATGTAAGTAGAAATGAAAAACTAGCCAGAATAGCTATTATATCAGATAAAATAGACTTTAAAGCAAAAACCATTAAAAGAGATAAAAATGGCCAATATATAATGATAAAAGGATCTATCTATCAAGAAGACATAACAGTCATAAATAAATACACACCTAATGTCGGAGCAGCCAGATTTACAAAGCAAACACTAATAAGATCTTAAGAAAGAAATAGAGACTAACACCATAATAGCGGGGGACCAGAACACCCCACTCTCATCATTGGACAGATCATCTAGGCAAAAATCAACAGAGAAACACAAGATCTAAACAATATTTTAGACCAATTGGATTTGGCAGATATCTACAGAACATTCCACCCAACAACCTCGGAATATTCATTCTTCTCATCAGCACATGGAACATTCTCCAGGATAGACCACATGTTAGGTCACAAAGCAAGTCTTAACAAATTCAAAAAATTGAAATTATTCCATGTGTATTTTTCTGATCATAATGGATTAAAATTAGAAATCTAATAACGAAACTCTGAAAACTATACAAATTCATGGAAATTAAACAACATTCTATTTAATGACATGTGGGTCCAAGAAGAAATTAAACAGGAAATCAGAAAATTTCTTGGAACTAATGAAAATAATGACACATCATACCAAGACCTGTGGGATACTGCAAAAGCAGTTTTAAGGGGGAAATTAATTTCATTAAATGCTTACTTTAGAAGAATGGAAAGATGGCAAATAAATAACCTAACACTTTGCCTTAAAGATCTAGAAAAACAAGAGCAATACAAACCTAAAGTTAGTTGATGGAAAGAAATAATTAAGATCAGAGCAGAACTAAGTGAAATAGAAACACGAAAAACAATACAAAAGATCAATGAAGCAAAAAGTTTGTTTTTTGAAAAGATTAATAAAATCAACAAACCTTTAGCAAGACTAAGAAAAGAAGAGAGAAGACCCAAATAACAAAAATTAGAAATTGAAAAGGTGATATTACAACTGACACCTCAGAAATACAAGAAATCATTAGAGACTACTATAAACATCTATATGCCAACAAATTTGATAATCTGGAGGAAATGGATAAATTTCTGGATGCATACAAGCTACCAAAACTGAGGCAAGACAATATAGAAAATCTGAACAGACCAATAACAATAAAAGAGATTGAAGCTGTTATCAGAAGCCTCCCAACAAAGAAAAGCCCAGGCCTGGACAGGTTCACTGCAGACGTCTATTAAATTTTCCAAGAGAAACTGATACCAATTCTCTAAAAACTGTTCCAAAAGATTGAAACACAGGACATTCTCCCAAACTCATTCTATAAGGCAAACATCACCCTGATACCAAAACCAGACAAAGATGCATCAAAAATAGAAAACTACAGGCCAATATCCTTGATGAATATAGATGCAAAAATCCTCAATAAAATACTAGCTAACAGAATACAACACATTCAGAAAATTATATACCACAGTCAAGAAGGATTCATCCCAGGGATGCAAAGTTAGTTCAACATATGCAAATCAATCAATGTGATACACCACATTAATAAAAGCAAAGACAAAAAACCACATGATCTTCTCTATTTATGCTGAAAAAACATTTGACAAAATTCAACATCCTTTCATGATAAAGACTCTCTACAAGTTAGGCATAGATGGCAAGTATCTCAACATAATTAAAGCCGTATACTATAAGCCCACTGCCAATATCATCCTGATGGGGAAAAGCTGAGAGCTTTTCCCTTGGAAACAGGAACTAGACAAGAGTGCCCACTCTCACCACTCCTATTCAACATAGTGTTGGAAGTACTAGCCAGAGCAATCAGAGAAGAGAAGGAAATAAAGGGCATCCAAACTGGAAAGGATGAAGTCAAGCTGTCCCTTTTTGCAGATGGTATGATCCAATATATTGAACAGCCTAAACTTGTATAAAAAAGGTCCTAGAATTGATAAAGGATTTCAGCAAAGTTGCAGGTTACAAAATCAACAAACAAAAATCAATAGCAATTCTATACTCCACCAGTGAACATGCAGAAAAAGAAGTAAAGAAAGCTAGCCCACTTACAATAGCTACCAAAAATTAAAATATTTAGTAATAAAGCTGACCAAGTATGTGAAAACTCTCAACGAGGAGAACTACCAACCACTGTTAAGAGAAATTAAAGAGGACACAAGAAGATGGAAAGATATCCCATGCTCTTGGATTGGAAGAATTAACATTGTGAAAATGTCCATATTAGCCAAAGTGATCTACAGATTCAATGCAATCCCCATCAAAATTCCTATGACATTTTTCTCTGAGATGGAAAAAGCTATCCAGACATTTATATGGAACAACAAAAGACCACACATAGACAAAGCAATCCTGAGTGAAAAAAAATAAAGCTGGAGGCATAACACCACCTATCTTTAAACTATATTGAAAAGCTATGATAACCAAAACAGCATGGTACTGGCATAAAAATAGACACACAGACCAATGGAATAGAACAGAGTACCCAGAAATCAAACCACACACCTACAACTATCTGATCTTTTACAAAGGCAGCAAAGCTACATACTGGAGAAGAGACTACCTTTTCAACAAGTGTTGCTGGGAAAACTGGATAATCATATGTAGGAGAACAAAACTAGACCAATATCTTGGTATCTTTGCTTTGGTATCTTTCACCATATACCAAAATCAACTCAAAATGGATTAAAGAATTAAATATACATCCTGAAACAATAAAACTCCTTAAAGAAAACATAGGGGAAATACTCCAGGAAGTAGGAGTCAGTACAGAATTCATGAATAGGATCCAAAAAGCACAGGCAACTAAAGGCAAAATAAACAAATGGGATTATATCAAACTAAAAAGCTTCTGCACAGCAAAAGAAACAATTAACAGAGTTAAAAGAAGACCAACAGAGTGGAAGAAAATATTTGCAAAATATACATCTGACAAAGGATTAATATCCAGAATATACAAGGAACTCAAACAACTTTACAACAAAAAAACAAATAACCCAATTAAAAAATGGGCAAAGGAGCTGAACAGACATTTCTCAAAGGAAGATATATGAATGGCCAACAGACACATGAAAAAGTGCTCAGTATCATTCAACATCTGGGAAATGCAAACCAAACCACACTGAGACACCAACTCACTCCAGTTAGGATAGCTAATATCCAAAAGATTGAGAATGATAAATGCTGGCGAGGTTGCAGAGAAAAAGGAACTCTCATCCACTGTTGGTGGGGCTGCAAAATGGTGTAGTCTTTATGGAAAATGATATGGAGGTTTCTCAAACAATTACAGATATATCTACCATATGACCCAGCAATTCCACTGCTGGGAATATACCCAGAGGAATGGAAATCATCATGCCGAAGGGATACCTGTACTCCAGTGTTAATTGCAGCTCTATATACAATAGCCAAGAGCTGGAACCAGCCCAAATGTCCATTATCTGATGAGTGGATAAGGAAACTGTGTTACATCTACACAGTGGAATACTATTCTTCTATAAAAAGAATGAAATACTACCATTTGCAACAACATGGATGGACTTAGAGAAAATTATATTAAGTGAAACAAGTTGGGCACAGAAAGAGAAATACCACATGTTCTCACTTATTTGTGGGAGCTAAAAATTAATAAATAAATAAACACACAAACAAATAAAGGGTGGGGGGAAGAAGACAGAATAACCACAAAAATTCCTTGAACTATTTAAGCCAAGTGCACAGATACGATGTGGTGGGGGATGGGAGGGGGTGGAGAGGAACAGGTAAAGGGGCATGAAAATCAAGTACAATGTATTTTGAAAAGTAAAATAAAATAAAATAAAATAAAAATTTTTTTAAAAGTTTCACATTTTGTATCCATGAGATTTCATATAAGACAGCTAACAAGAGAGCTTTAATGGAGGCAGCTGTCTTCCACTTGGCACATTAGGGGAGATGTTCCGAGTCAAGAAGTATCTGACCTAGCCTTTTTCCAGAAAAATCTAAATGTGGAATCTCACCTTGTTTGGTCCAAAATGATCTGTTGAAGACTATTAGTGTTTCTTTAGTTTGGGTCACAAATAGAACATCAATAAAGTATACTTCAGGGCCGGCCCAGTGGCGCACTGCTACAGTGCGCAGCTTGGGAAGGGCGGCAGGCGCTCCCGCCGAGGGTTCGGATCCCACATATAGACCGGTTCCCACTCACTGGCTGAGCGAGGTGCGGGCGCAACACCGAGGGTTGCAATCCCGTTGCCGGTCCCGGTCCGGAACGGGCGTGACACTGAGGGTTGCGATCCGTTGCCGGACACGAAAAAAGACAAAAAGGAAAAAAAAAAAAAAAAGTATACTTCAGGCCAGTGAACTGTGTGAACGCCATACTGAGGTCCATGCCCTTTAAATGATTCTTTGAAACCAGTAGAGTTCACCCACTCATACAGGGTTTATGGTGTCAAGGAAAGTTGTAGGGGAAGGGAATACAAATATTTCGTTACAGGGCTTAGAAATCTAATACAGTTGCTCCTTGACTTATGATGGGGTTCCATCCTGATAAACCCATCATTAAGATGAAAATATCGTTAAGTTGAAAATGCATTTAATACACCTAACCTACTGAACATAGCTTATCCTAGCTTATCTTAAACATTCTCAGAATACTTACATTAGCCCACAGTTGGGCAAAGTTATCTAACAGAAAGCCTATTTTATAATAAAGTGCTGAATATCTCATGTACCACATACAGCTAACTTAGGAAAATATCAAAATTTGAAATTCAAAGTACATCAACATTGTGATAGTTTTGCAACATGGTAAAGTTGGAGAATTTTATGTCTAACAATCACAATTCGGGGCCGTCTGTATTTTACAATAGCACTGACAACTTCAAATCTTTAAAGATAATTAGTCTCATGCAATGAGGAGAGTTTGGCCATTCAGTGATTTTGATTATTATTTGATTATAGTGTGAAGTTTTTCATTGATATACCAGAACTTTAATAAGAATATATAAGTGTAATGATTAAAAAAATAAACACCTATTTACTTCCCAACTTACTCAAGAAATAAACCATTTTCAATGCTTTTAGTGGCCTTTCACTCTTTTATGCCGCCGCTCCTTTCTCTGCCCTGTCTCTCCCTGATTGTATCTCTCTCTCTGTCTCTCCCTTTCTCTCTTTTCCAGCTTTCTTACACCTCCAATTGCCAAGAGTCAAGAGTGCTTTTATCAATCTTGTGTTTATCATTCTTTTGCAATTTTTTGAATTTGGATTTGTTTTTATAATAGCTATATTGATATATAAATAAATAAGCTGTACATATTTAAAGTATACAATTTAAATTTTGACATATATGTGGGTATACACACACACACACACAAGAAACTATCAACACAATCAAGAAAATAAACATATCCATTATATCCCAATTTCCTCTTGTGCCCTTGTGATACTTCCCCTTTTCTCCCACCCTCATCCCCTGATAATAATTGACCTGCTTTCTGTAACTTTAGATTAGGTTGCATTTTCTAGAATTTTAAATAAATGAATGATTCAGTATGTATTCTTGTTTTGTTGTCTCACTTCTTTCAATCAGTGTAATTATTTTGAAATTCATTCATGTCATTATGTACGTCTCCTTTTATTCATGAGTGACATTCTATTATATGAATACACCACAATTTTGTTTATCCTTCAGGGACTATGAGTCATTTCCCAATTGGGCTGTAATAAGTAAAGGTACTATGAACGTTTGGGTAGAAATGTTGGAATGATTTTATACTATGCTGTGTTATCTTTGGGATAAATACCTAGTAGTTAAATTTGTGAGTTGTTTGGTAAATGTGTAATTAATTTTTAGGAAACTGCTAATCTTTTGAAAAGTGGTTGCACAATTTTACATTCCGACTGGAAGTTTATGAGGATTCCATTTATCCTATAGACTTAACAAAACTACACATGGTAAGTTTTTTAATTGTAGGCATTCTAACAGGGTGTGGAGGTATCCCATTGTGGCTTTAATTTGCATTTTTTAATGACTGGTGATGTTGAGAATCTGTAATGCACTCATTTGCCATCCAAATATTTTCACTGGTCAAGTGACTGTTCAAATCTTTTGTCCATTAGGTATTGTGTAGTTTGTTTTCTCTTATTGAATTTTGAGGGATTTAAAAAATATATCTGAATATGAATACTTTTTCAGATATTGGAAATATTTTCTCCCAGTCTATGACTTGTTTTTTGATTCTTTTAACAGTGCTTTTTAAAGATCAGAGGTTCCTAATTTTCATGAACTTCAAACTATCAATTTTGTTTTTTCTGGATTATGCTTTTTGCATTATGCCTAAGAAATCTCTATGTAATCTAATGTTGCAACAATTTTCTCTATGTTTTTCTCTAAGAGTTTTTATAGTTTTAGGTTTTACATTAGATCGATGATCTATTTTGAGTTAGACTTTTATCAGTTAGTTTTTATGCATATGAATATCTAATTTTTCCAACCTAAATTTTTGAAACAATTATTTTCACCACTGAATGGTCATTACACTTTTATAAAAAAAACAATTGACTTTATTTTGTCCCATTTATTTAGTTGTTTATATTTGTGCCAGTACCACACTGTCTTGATTACTGAAAGTTCTAATAAATTTTGGACTCTGGATACTACTAATTCCCTGTTGGATGCATAGTTTGTAAAAGTTTTCTCCCATTCTGTAGGTTGTTGTTTCACTCTGTTGGTTGTTTCCTTTTCTGTG
>NW_007737065.1:53523-54997 GCF_000696425.1 Galeopterus variegatus
GCAAGACTTTGGAAAACCAGGCCCTGTGAAGTACATATGCTTTTTAGTATATTCCACAGGGTAAAATTAGGGTTGGATTAAGAAGTTTAGAGAATCCAAGAACTGATAAGAAAATGGTGTCTCCCTTTTCCTATGCTGTTTAAAATAAAAATAGCACTGAACTGTAATTAATTGTAACAAAATGAAAAAAGAAAACAAAAATTTTGAACTCAAGACATGTAGGTCCTCTAACTTTGTTCTTTTCCAAAGTTTTGTCTATTTTATATCATTTGCATTTTTATGTGAACTTCAGAATTAGCTCATTAATTTCTCCAAAAAAAAACTTTAAGAATTATCATTGGGATTGGATTGAATCTGTAGATGAATTTGGGGAAAACAGACATCTTAACAAAATGGAGTCTTCCAATACATGGAATGTGGTATATCTCTTCATGTTTTTACATTTTCTTTAATTTATCTCAACATTTTCTTGTGGTTTGCATTATATAAGTTTTGTTTATTGTTTGTCAGATGCACACCTGAGTATTTCATATTTTTATGTTACTTTAAAATATATTTTTGTTTAATTCTAATTTTTTTGTTACTAACATATAAACATGCAATAGAGTTTTGTTTATTCATGTCTCGCAAACTCGATAATCTAATTTATTAGTCTAGTTGCTTTTCTATAGGCTCATTGGATTTTCTAAGTAAGCCATCTTGTTATCTATGAATAAAGAGAATTTAACTTTTTTCTTTACAATGTGAATGCCTTTTATTTCTTTTTCTGTGTGACTTTCTGATTAGATTCTCCAGTGTAATATAAAATGGAAATGATGAGAGCAGATATCCTTGATATTATGAGGAAATGATTCTGTGCTTAACATTTAAATTTGATGTTGAACTTTATAGATGTGTTCACTAGCTTGAAGAAGATCCCTTATTTTCTAAGTTTGTTGACATTTTTTTTCTTTTATTTAGAATGAATGTTTGATTTGCCAGGTTTTTAAAATTCTCTTCAGATGGTCATATATTTTTTCTTTGATCTGTTATTATTTTAAATTACATTGATTGATCTCTAAATGTTAAACCTGACTTTCATTTCTTAGTTAAACACCACTTGATCATGATGCATTATTCTTGTTGTATATTGTATGTGATTTATAAAAATTTTAGGAACTTTTGTATCCGTGTTCATGAGGAATATTTGTCTATACTTTTCTTTCCTAGTAGCGTCTCTGTTCTTGGTATCAGATCAATGCTGGCCATGTAGAGTGAGTCAGTATATAGTTCATCCTCTCCAATTTTTAAAATAGTTTGTCCTCGGCCGGCCCAATGTTGCACTTGGGAGAGTGCGGGACTGGGAGTGCAGCGACACTTCCGCCATGGGTTTGGATCCTATATAGGACTGGCTGGTGCGCTCACTGGCTGAGTGTGGTGCAGGCGACACCGCACCAAGGGTTGTGATCCCCTTACCGGTCACGAGAAAGACAAA
>NW_007737065.1:56350-57115 GCF_000696425.1 Galeopterus variegatus
GTACAAACTTTCATTTAGACAGGAAGAATAAGTTCTAGTGATCTATCTTCTCTCTTTTTTGTCCTGATGGTTTTAGAAAGAGAATGATCTGTTTTACTGATTTTTTTCAAAGAATCTGTGGAGGATACCAACATTAATAAAGCAAATGTAGTTTTAGCAGGGCCAAAGCCCTGTAGTTTAAGGTATCACCTAACTTTTTAGAATTGCACTTAGAAATGCTAAGCTTGGGAAAAACAGAAAACTTTCTCAGGACTAAGGTCTCTGCTATAGATGATAAAAAAATTCTAACACAGCAAAAATGCTGGCTCTAAGGGCAGATGTCCTGGGTGCAGCTAAACCTAATGATGGGAAAGTATGTGAGCTAAAGGCTTCAAGACTGCTGGTTGGGGGATGTTCTACATCTTGTCAGCTGTTTCTTTAAGTTTCTTAGGGAACTGAGTGTTGCCATGACAATTATCTTTGTTCTTTATGTAACCACCGGTGTTCCTTTTCTGTAACTTTCCTGACTGGACAATAAAAACAGAGAAAACCTCATTCCAGGTTATTTCCTAGGAATTCTTCTCTCTTGAAGGAATTGCCTGGGATTAACTCCTTCTGGGCCTCTCACTGCTCTGGAGAAATGGGCTTTGAGTAATCCTCTGTGTCTCCATCACAGAATCACCTTTGGTTTTGATTTTCTCTATTTTTTTTCCTGCTTTCTCTTTCTTGGACTTTCACTCTAAACTCTATTGTTTCCTTTCTTCTTTTTATACTCATTTAAATTCA
>NW_007737066.1:0-22868 GCF_000696425.1 Galeopterus variegatus
CGAAGTTTCCAGTTCCTCCACATCCTTGATAATGCTTATTTTCTGTTTTTGTTTTTTGGGTTTTTTTTTTAAATTACAGCCATCCAAGGAGGTGTAAAAATGATATCTCATTGTGGTTTTCATTTGCATTTCCCTGACTAGTGATGTTGAGAAAATTTTTATTTGATGTTGGCCATTTCTATATCTTCTCTGTAGGAATGCCTATTCAAATATTTTTCTTATTTTAAAATTGGATTGTCTTTTTATTATTGATTTGCAAAGGTTTTTAATAAATTCTGGATACAAGTCCCTTATCAGATATATGATTTTCATTTTGTAATGGTGTCCTTTGAGAAACAGAAGTTTTTTATTTTGATGAATCTATTCAAATTTTTATTTAATTTTGAGTTAGCTACTTATCACTTGTACTTTTGTTGTCATATCTAAGAAACTGTTGCCTAATTCAAGATCACAAAACTTTACTTTTGTTTTCTTCTAATGGTGTTCTAGTTTCAGCTCCTACATTTAGGTCTATAAAGCATTTAAAGTTAATTTTTGTATATGTGTGAGGTAGGGGGTCCAACTTCATTCTTGTACTGTGGATACCCAGTTGTCTGAGCACAATTTGTTGAAAAGACTATCTTTCCACATTAAATTTTCTTGGCCCCCTTATTGAAAATCAATGGGCTATAAACATATTTATTTATTTATGGACTTTCAAATCCATTTTCTTGATCTATATGCCCATCCTTTGCCAATGCCACACTGTTTTAATTACTATAGTTTTATAGAAAGTTATGAAATCAGAAAGTGTGAGTTCTCCAACTTTGTACTTCTTTTTCAAAATTGTTTTAGCTGTTCCAGTTTCTTGCATTTCCATGTGAATTTTAGGATCAGCACATTGTTCTCTGGCGAAAAACGCCATCTAAGATTTTAATAGGAATTATGTTGAATCTGTAGATCATTTTGGGGAGTATTGCTATTTTAACAATATTAAGTTTTCTAATTCATGAACATGTGATGTTTTCCATTTAGTTAGGTCTTCTTTAATTTCAATTGTGTTTTGTAGTTTTCAGTATACAGGTAAGTCTTGCAGTTTTTTTGTTAAATTTATTCCATAGTAAGAGATTTTAACACACCTTCTCAATAACTGATAGAATAGAGACTGAAAATAAAATCAGAAAATATATAAAATATATGAATTATGTGATTGAAAAAATGAATACAATAAAGACACATGGAATATTATAGTCAGCAATTGCAGAATACATTTTTTTCAAGTGCACTTTGAAAATTCTTAGTAGATTTTGATATACAGTAGTATGAGTTCTCAAACTTTGTTCTTCAAAATTGTCTTAGCTAATTTTGGTCACTTACATTTTTGTATAAATATAGAATCACCTTGTCAATTTCCAAAAAAACTAGTTGGAATTCTTAGTAGGGTTGCATTGAATCATGTTGGGGAAAACTGATATATGTATGATACAAATTCTTTCAACCCAGGAACATGGTATATCTCTCCATTTATTTAGATCTTCTGATAATAATGTCTTTTGTGTAGCTTTTTAAAAATTTATTTTAATTGACACATTGTAATTGTACATGTTTATGGGGTACAATCTGATTTTTTTGATACATATATATGTTTTATAATGATCAAGTCAAGGTAGTTAATTTAACCATCACCTCATTCATTTATCATTTCTTTGTGGCAAAAAGATTCAAAAGCCCCTCCTCTAGCTATTAGGTAATATACAAAACTTAACTTTTAACCATGTCACCCTACTGTGCAATGAACACCAGAACTTATTCCTCCTATCTAACTGTAATTTAGTACCTGTTGGCCAACCTCTCCCTGTTTTCCCTTTCCCCCTCCCCTCCCCAGTCTCTGGTAACCACTGTTCTATTCTCTGTCTCTATAAAATAAACTTTTTTTTTTAGATTCCACATATGAGTGAGATCATGTGGTATTTGTCTTTCTGTGCCTGGTACTTAATATGATGACCTCTGAGCCTATCCTTGTTTCTGCAAATGACAGGATTTCATTTTTTTTAGTGGCTGAACAGTAATCCATTGTGTACATATACCATATATTTTTAATCCACTCATCTGTTGTTGGACACTTAGGTCGATTCCATATCTTGGCTATGTCTTCATAGTAGTAATTAATATCTTTTCATTTCCAGTTGTAGCACTCCCTGAAGCATTTCCTATAAGGCTGGTCTAGTAGAGATGAATTCTCTCAGTTTTACCTTGTCTGGAGAGGTCTTTATTTCTCCCTTATTTTTGAAGGATAGTTTTGCTGGCAAAAGTATTCTCACCTGATAATTTTTTCTTTCAAGACTTTGAATATATCATCCTTCTCTCCTAGCCTGCAAGGTTTCTGTTGAGAAATCTGCTGACAGTCTAATATGGATTCCCATATTCATGACTCAATGCTTTTCTCTTGCAGCTTTTAGAATTCTCACTCTGTCTTTGACTTTTGATGGTTTGATTGTGATGTACCTTGGAGAGGATCTTTTGGGGTTTGGTATAATTAGGGACCTTTGAGCTTCCTGAATCTGAATGTCCACATCTCTCCCAATACTTGGGAAGTTTCCAGCCATTATTTTATTAAATATGGTTTCTGTGCCTTTGTCATCTCTTCTTTCTCTGGAACACCTATTATTTGAACATGTGTTCACTTGATGGTGCCCTGTAAGTCTCATAGGCTCTCTTCATTCCTTTTCATTCTTATTTCTTTCCTTTTTTCCTCTGTCTGGGCAATTTCAAAAGATCTGTCTTCAAATTCAGAAATTCTCTCTTCTGCTTGATCTAGTCTGTTGTTGAAGCTCTCAGTTGTATTTCTTATTTCATTCATTGAATTCTTCAGCTCCAAGACTTCTGTTTCATTCTTTTTTATATCTATCTCTTTGTTAAATTTCTCATCCAGATCATTAATTGTTTTTCTGATTTTGTTGAATTGTTTGTCTGTGTTCTCTTGTATCTTATTGAGTTTCCTTAAGATCACTATTTGAAATTCCTTTACAGGAGTCTGAAATTCCTTGTCTTTATACAGAAATTCCTTTTCTTTGGCATCTGTTACTGGAGAGTTATTGTGTTTCTTTGGGGGTGTTATGTTTCTTGCTATTGTGTTTCTTTGGGGGTGTTATGTTTCTTGCTTTTTCATGTTTCTTGTGTCCCTATATTTATATCTGTGTATCTAATGGAGTAGTTGCTTTTCCCAGTTTTATGGAGTATATTACATAGAAATGACTTTTTTCCTTTATGTGGGGCCTAGGGTGCTTGTTGGATGTGCTGCATTGGCTTTGGTTTTGGGTGGACTCAGTAGCATTATTTCTTTGGTTGTAATTCTTTCCAGCACTATCTGCAAATGCCTCAGTGGCCTGGACTACAGGAGTTTGTGTCAACACTGACTCTGTTTTGCTGGGTTGAAGACTCCAAGCTGGTTGTTAGGCCAGGCATGTGTGAGCACAGAGGGCCACCTTGCTGTTTGGTAGTCTCTCTATGGTGCAGAGTCACTGCCCAATTGACTATCAGGCCGCGTGTGGGAAGGCAGCTCTGAGGTTGTCTCTCGCAGGGTGTGGTACACTGCCTAAACAACTTTAGGGCTGATACAGGTATTCCAGGGTGCAAGATGGGAGAAGGTGTGGCAAATGGCTCTGTAAAGGCCTATCAAAGAAGTAAATGCCACTGCCTGGCCTGGAACTAGTGTGTGCAGTTGCAGCAGGGCCAGATTGCTCTATGGAGGCCCACCAGAGGAGGCAAAGCTACCGCCCAGTCCACTGTGAAGCAGCGAGCAGGTGTGCAAAGGTGCGGCAGGGCCCAAAAGCTCTGAGGACAGCCACTAGTTAAAGGTGAAGCCACTGCCTGATCCACTTTCCAGCAGGGAGCAGGCATGCACCAGTGCAGCAGGGCCTGGCAGCTTCCTAGAAGGCTGCCAGATCAGCTATTTAGCCTGAAACAGACCTGCAAGGGTGCAGCAAGGCCCAGCAGCTCTCTAGAGGCCCACTGGGTGGAGGTAAAGCCACTGCCCAGTCTGCTGTCAGGCAAGGGGTAGGCATGCACCAGTGCAACAGGGCTTGGCAGCTCTGTGGAAGGCTACTGGATCCGTTGTTGAGTTTGGAACAAGCCTACAAATGTGCGGCCAGGCCTGGAAGCTCTGTAGAGGCCTGCTGTGGAGAGGCAAAACTGCCGCCTGATTGCTACTTGTCAGGGAGCAGGTGTACACTATGTGGCAGGTCTAAGCAGCTCTTCAGAGGGTCACTGGATCAGCTGTTCATCCTGGAGCAAGCCTGCAAGGGTGCAGCTGGGTCCAGTAGCTCTGTGAGGCCTGCCATGGAGAAGCAAAGCTGCTGCCCAATTGCCGATGGTCAGGGAGCAGGTGTACACTAGCGCAAGGCAAAGGCAGGATGCCTTGTGCTGCTGTCTATGGTGCTACCCTGGTCTTCCACGCTCCACAAGGATTTTCTCACTCCCCTGGTACTCTATAACATATTTCTTCAGTCATTCCAGTCAAAATATAGCTATTTATTTGTTGTTTTGGTCTCCTTTTGCAGGGGAATGAGCACCGGACAACTTTAGTTGGCCATCTTGCTCTGCTGTCTCCTACAAAATAATGTCATATGATATAGTGGTGTTGCATGTCTTTCTCTATATTTATTCATAAATATTATAAATGGTAGCTTTTAGGAAT
This sequence comes from Galeopterus variegatus, assembly GCF_000696425.1. Classification (NCBI taxonomy): domain Eukaryota; kingdom Metazoa; phylum Chordata; class Mammalia; order Dermoptera; family Cynocephalidae; genus Galeopterus; species Galeopterus variegatus. Next base: position 4,676 of record NW_007737066.1, read on the forward strand.
ATGATTTTTTAATTTGTTGTTTCTGGTATATGAAAAGACTACTGATAGTTGTATCCAGAGAACTGCTAAATTCATTTCTTAATTTTGTTTATCTTAGATTCTTTTGAGCTTTCTATGTACACAATCAGGTTGTCTGTAAATAATGACAGTTTTCTGCTTTTACAAACTTTATCCTTTTATATTCTTGTTTTATTGCAGTGACTAGGACTTCCAGTATGATGTGGAATAGAATTCTTGATAGCAGACATTTTATTCCCATTTTCAGGAAGAAGTTTTTAATGTTCCACCAGTAAGTATTATATTTCCTTTAAATTGTTTTGTTCTGTTTTTAAGTAAGGCTTTTTTCTTATTAAGGATGTTCTTATTCTTAATTTCTTATGCTCATTTGTTATTGTAAATGGATATAGAATTTTATCAATATTTTTACTGCAGTAAACTCAACTTGGTCTTGTTATTTTTCCTATGGAAATTCTGTATCTATGTTCATGGGAAAGAGATATTAAATAAGACTTTAACTTCAGAGTGCTATGTGCTAATGACTGTGAAAGGACTTGGTATGATAGAAAAACATATCCAAGGGATGCTCAACCTGGTGTCTGAGAGACAGGGAAGGTTTCACACAGGAAGAAAACTCTATGTTAAAGAGTTAGTTAGAGTAAACCAGTCGATGGTGATATGGGTAGGGGATGTAGCATATTTTAAACAGAGTAAAGAACATGTTCAAAGGCTTAGAGGTAAGAGAGAGTTATTCATGTTCCAGGAATTGAAAGCCGTTTAGCATATCTGAAATACAAAGCAGGAGATGTGGCCCAGAGAGTAAGAGAGGCCTGCCTATGGTGGAGGGGGCCGCGTTAAGATTTGCTTGGGTGGCTTTTCAATTCTTGCTCACTTACACTAATGGATATTGATATTGTAACCAACACTGTTGTGGTAGTTTTTCCTACTCTGAGTAGCCCAGGAGTTCTGTAGCGATGCCCATGGTCAGGATAGACGATGGGGGAAAAACAAGACCCTCTTTGTCATCATCATTTTAAAACCACCATTATTTTACAGCCACTTTAACCAGAACATTTTCACACTTTGATTTATAAAATGAACTTCTGTATAAGATTTCATCTGAACGAAGAAAGGGTTTTGCTGTGTAATAAATATGTGAGAGGGTCTTCAAAAAGTTCATGGAAAGATTTGTATCATCTTTTAATTTCATTTTTCCACCAACTTTCTGTAATACCCTCGTGTGTGTATGTTAGATAGTTCACAAGAAATGAACTATTATCTTCATGAACTCAAAAATCTGCTCCTAGGGAAGCACTCAAACTCTGTTGTTCTCCAAAGGTAAGTAAGGGTGGGGGTCTTCTTAGTAGAATGTGGCCAGATGTTTCCAACAGGCTGCAATGAAAACATGACTTGAATGTTCCCAGAGCTGAATTGCAAAAACTGAAGAAGGGAAGGGGGAGGAAAGAGAGAAAGGGGAAAAGTCAAACATGTGAGTATGAGTGTTTGCAGGGACCTTGGAAAATATGTACTCTGAAGGAAGGGAAGCTGCAGAAACTCAAACGGGAGACTTCTTAAGAGGACTTCCTGAAACAAAACAAGCCTCTCCTCATCACTTGTGCTTTTATCTCAGGGGGCCAAAACGAGGAGCAAAACTGAGCATTTGTCTTCCCACCCTCAGTCTCATCACTCCCCCCACACACACCCCCATCCCTAACTATTGGGGAGAGAATAATTTGAGCTTGGCAGAAAATGCAAAAACAGTTCATTTTCCTAAGACTTGGAAAAACAGCAATTAAAACTATCCCAAATACCTTGGAAATTAATTAATTCTTTTCCGTTTAGCCTGATAGCCTTAAGAAGGCAATAAACTCATCTTGTTAATATATATTGGAACATTTACTCATTATTTCTCCATATCTACCTGTCTTATCTATCTTTATTTGGACTTTTACAAAGTAGTTACTGAATTGTGTGCACCAGTAAATGCATTAACTCGGTGCAATTTCATGGAGATTTATGCACCTGCAATGTCGAATATATTAAGTTCCCATAAAAGCTTGGCATTTTGGGTATGTTCTTTCCAAAGACCCTATGGGGTACATTTTTAATGTGGAGAGAGATATGCAGCAACCATAATCAATGGGCTTAAATTATTAAATTTCTAAGCAGTCGTTACAGATTGGGTCAAGTATTATAAAACTTACAGTCCATCAATTTACTTTCAATATTAATTTTAGCCTTGTGCCTTGCCATGAAAACCATGAGAATAGAAAGCATGTAACATCTCACTTACAGCTGACACAGAAGGGAAGTGACTCTGAAATATAGAGCCTCTCGGCCTCTTGGGAAGATTTATGTGGCGAGTTTCACTCTCCTCAGAGCAAGACTGCAGGTAAGCAGCAGGTCTGCATTATAAATGCCTGGGGTAACTATAAAAACATAAATGGTATCAGGTTATTGATTTTTTTTTCTGGAGCCCACAAATTAGAAAAGTCACTGCTAAAAATCACTGGTCTATCCACAAATTTTAATTAAAGCATAAATAAATCATTTTAGTTGCTGCACTTGCATATAAACAAAGGGGGAGATGGCATCCTTACAAATGCTTGTCAACATTTGGTGACTAATGGCTCACAGTGAAAATACAATCTGAAGCAACTGAATTGAAAGCAGATTCTGGAGCTAACTAATATCACATGCAAACCATCTAAAGCTATTATGGCAAGAGGCATTGAAACCACAGATCAGGTCTTTTCTGAGGGGGGGGTGATGAGGATAATTTTGTTAAGTAGAGCAATACTATTTTTTTATTAAATAAAGTGAAGCCCTGTAATGAGATATTACAGCTGCTGCACTTTCGCCACATGATGGAAAAATGGATACCCCACCCTTCACAGCAAACACTAACCATATGCTGCAATGATTCCAAATGTTGATTTTATTCCTAAATAAATATATAACAGGAACTAATAGAAATGAGTCTTTAGAAAACAGGGGTTGAATGGGGATGTTCTGGGCGGTCCTAGATCCCATTACATCAAAAAGAAGAAATTGAGATAGTGAATATTAAAGGAACTGCCAGGGAATTTCCAGTGTTGGCATGCTCAGGAAGCCAGAACATGACATCCATGCAATGCTCCAGCTCTTGGGAAAGCATGCAGAAAGCTCCTCTACAGGCATGGTGGAAGAGCTCCCGTCTGCCTCTCTCCCTGGAAACTGGGGTGATGCAGAAGCAATGGGGTGCTAGGCTCTGCTATTGTTACAGGGAGTGAGCTACACTGAATGACATGTGGCCAACGCATCTTACTGCAAGGTTCTGCACACAGTGGGAAGATGAACCTTATGTGATTGTCTTTGCAGCTAGACTGGAAGTTCAGGGAGAGCAGGAAGCATGTTGTCTACAGTAATACCTTATTCTACATTCATTCATTCAGTTAGCAAGTATTTCTTATGTACTTACTGTATGCCATGCATGATGAGGATAAAGGCATAACACAAAGTTTCTGCCCGTAGGAAGGATTCACAAGTTAAAAAGAGAAAATTCAATACAAAGTGGTATTTTAATAGAAGCAACCTGAGGATACTAGGGGAACCCAGAGGAAGCCAAGCTCAACATTGGAAGAAAACAGATGGGGCCAAGGAAAGTTTCCCAAAGATGGTGATGTTTAGGCTGAATCTTGTCATAGTAACTAATGTGCATTGGCCAAGTAAAAAAATAAAATAAAATTTCCAAACAACTGGAACTTAACCTTCTGTGGCTGAACATTTTCTCTTTACCAATTACCAAAAGGAGGAAAATCTTATTTAAAACACAAAACAAAAATACTGTAGCAAAGGCATAGAGAACAAACCCTGAAGCAAGACTATTCAGCTTTAAGTCCTAGCTCTACCACTTCCTAGCTCTGGAAACATAGGCAAGTTATTAAATTCTCTGTGCCTCAATTTACGAATCTTAAAAATGGGGATAGTAATAGTACATACCTCATATATTATTGTAAGAAGTAAATGGGAGTTAATATCTGTAAAGATTTTACCACAGTGCCTAGCATATAAAAAGCATTGCAGCCACACATACATGAATATACACACACACATACACATTCACACATGCATTCTCATACACACAAACAGATTGTGATAATATTATACTTGCCTGATGGCAAACGTTTGTCGAGCACTGATTATATTCCAGTTACCATGGTAGGCACTGAGAATAGGTGGTAAACAGAAAAACAGAGTCCCTTATCTCATGGTGCTCACAGTTTTAACTCCCAATGTCACCGACTTCTAAGTCTGTCTTCAAGCCTGAACACTCACTTACTCACAAATGCTACCTCCTTCTCTTACAGAACTTACACACTCAACATGTACAAGATCACACACATTGTCTTCCTCCCTGAGCCTGTTCTTTCTCCTTTGTTCTCTGCCTTAATTGACAGCATCACCACCCAGCCAGTTGTGCAATCCCAGAACCTGGAAATCAGCTCATCATGTACCCAGCCCCCAGAGAGAACTTTCTACAGTGGAATCCAGCCACGACCTACTCACCTCATTCCCTTAAATGGATCCTCATTGCTTGCAGTGGATGTAGCATGACACCCAAGGTCCGAATGACTTGAGCATCATTACATCAAATGATGCTCAACACGTCCAGCCTCATCCAGAATCACTCCCTGCCTCACATTTTCTCCTCCTTCAAGATGGAGCTGCTTTTGTCTTCAACATATTCCTCTCCTTCCCCTACCCACCTGCACTGCACCTCTCTGGGAGGGCTTCCCTGAGCCCTCCTCTGGCTATTCCTCTCCTTGGATTCCCACACCTTCCTGGGCTTGACTCTTACTGCACACATCATACTGCACTGGGGGTAGTGATGAATTATCCATGTGGAGCTCTTACCCCACCACACAGTGAGCCTAGCACGGCTGCCTGGCATAGAGTAGGAGTGTTACAAATATTTGTGGGAAGAATACAGCATTTCATCAACTCTCAAATGACTTTTTTGCAAGCTGCACTATTATTTTATATACCACTAAGAAAGAAAAAATGCTGCTAATTAAACTAATACTACATATTCTTATCACATCTATTAGATGACATCCTAACTGCAGAGATGTTAAAATGGAAAAGACAGGCTTCTTAGAATCCATCAAATATGATTTTATGATTTTATCAGAATAGTGCTGTGATTAAGGCATGGACTCTGGAGATAGACCAAAATCCCATCTCCCACGTTTATCAGGTGTGTGAACCTACGCAAATTACATCCCCTCTCCATGCCTTGGGTTTCTCATTTATAAAATGAAGTTATTAATAGTCCTGTTTCTGCTTTGTCCAGCCACACCATTTCTGCATTTTTGGACTTTGAATGCTGAAGCCACTGCCTTTCTAGAATAGCCTGTTATACAAGGTGGTAGATGTATACTTGTCTGCTCTTTGAAGAACCAATCCTCACCCCATTCCAGTTATCTTGATCAACACATGTGGCTTCCATGGGGTGATGACACTGGTCTCCACCCAAAGTGGTGAGGGGCCCGAGGCAGGGGGAGGGACAGGCAGTCACAGACAGCAGGCCCGACCAATCAGAGCACACGTGCTACTTAGCCACAGCAACTGGTTCAAGGAGGAAAAACAGCAGTAGGGTTGAGGTGAGGGTTAAAGAAGTTAGTGTATAGAAAGCAGGTGAACAGTGCCTGGCATATGGTATGCACGGACTAGCTATTTGTTATCATCATCATTATTGTGGTGAATGAGCTCCGATGTAATGAAGCCCAAATCAACTACTGAAGTCTGTAAGGCATATGCTCATATTCTAAATGTACCCATGGATTTCTGTAGCAACTAGAAACTTGCTAGAATGTAGGCTTTATGAGGGCGGAGATCTTTCTCTGGTTTGTTCTCTGATATAACCCAGGCATGAAGAATAGAGGCTGGCACACAATAGTGCTCAAAAATTTTGTTTAAGGAATGAACTCAATTTTTCTTTGAACTTCCTCCCTGTTTAGATGTGAGATGTTATTCTGTGCTGCTTTCAGTGTATCTGCCTCTAATAGTCCTCTACCTCTCCCTTTCTTCTTTTTCTTCTTCTTCTTGCTTCTTTTACTTCTAGTCTGCTACTAGCTGCAAAATGAAATTGTGATACATATTAACATTGTCTTTCAGTCTAAGTAATGCACCCCCATCCCTGCCCATCCCCTTCTTGGGCACAACCTCGCCCCGTAGGGAACCCAGGTGTTTCTCACGGAGCTGATCACCACGATTGAATTGACGGAAACGTGCAACCTCAGAGGCAACTGGTACACCAGTTTCCTTGATGCTCTGTTCTTAGTGGCTTACCACTGACAACCGTCAACCCTCAGAGACATTCTAAAGCAGGTTTGGGCGTTTTGATGGTCCTATTTTTCTTTGGCCTCTCTCCTGATATGCTTCTATTCCCGTCACCCATTCCCAGTTGATTGCACACCTCAAACTGAGATGATTGATGCCATCTCAGCCCAAGAGACCTCAAAGATAAGCTCCCTCTCCCTCACCACAAGGAAGTACTACGTGGAGGGAGATAAGTTTCCAACCATACAAGCTCCATTCCAGACCTGGCACCATCACTAGGAAAGTAACACCCTGGGCCTATCCTCACTGTCTGAGATCATGGGAAGAATGGAACTAGCCCATTGCTTGAGAGTATAAAGCCCAGGGAGACACCCAAGGACGGGGCCAAGGGCAAAATCCCACTAAAACCTCAGTCCAAAGGGGTTGGTGAGAGAGGTGGCAGGCAGCAGGGTGTAAAGCACTGGACTAGAAGACCAATGCACCAATGGCCGGCTCGTGGCTCACTTAGGAGAGCATGGTGCTGACAACACCAAGTCAAAGGTTAAGATCCCCTTACTGGTCATCTTAAAAAAAAAAAAAAAAGAAAGAAAGAAAGAAAACCAAGGCACTAGAATAACCAAGTATGATTGGTGGACACAAGGTGAAGATAGAATCATTAATAATAGTGATAGCTCTCAGTTTTGACTACCTACTAAGGGCTTTACCTATGTTGTCTCATTTAATCCTTACAACATATCATGGCAGAGCCAGGTTCAAATGCAGGTCTGTCTCATGCCAGTGTCTGTGCCCTTGACCCCTCCATGCCTGGGCCTCCACGTTCTGAGGTGCTGATGTGGGAACACATGTGGGTGTCTACAACTTTACCTACAGCAGGGGAGGGCCTATTAAGGGCCACTGGATGTTCAGCAGTAAGAATGGCCTTCTGGCCAAAGATAAATCACTCAAAATTAATCAGCACCTGCCCAGTGCCAAGTGCTTCCCAGTGAATTCTGGGTTTCATCACGCTGCCTCTTCTGTGACAGCATAGCCTGGATGGAGGACAAATCTGGTGCCCATTTGTACGAGGCCTTCTACCAGCCATATCAGCCCTCAGGCCTGCCTGCACACCAATGAGTCAGTACCAGACAAGAGCAACAGAAGCAGTAACCAAAACCACAGTGGTGAAGAGTGCTGGCCCTGCGGTCAAACAGCCTGGGTTCGATTCCTGTCTCAGCCATTTCTCTGATCCTCATTTTCCTCTTCTGTAAATGGAGGAATTAGTACTAGTACCTGCATCATGAGTTTGTTGTATATAATGTGATTAGAGTAGCTCCTGGAATATTGTACATACCCGTAAGTGTTAGCTACTGTTAGGAAATTGAGCATATAAGCCAGGGATCGTGCATTTTCTCGTTTAAGCATCAACTCTCTCATCAACACTCGTCTCAACTCTATGCAATGGGCACTATCATTTTGCCCCCATTTTTATAGATGAGAATATTAAGGCACAGAAAGTTTAATAAATTGCCCAAGGTTACACAGCTAGTAAACAATGGTGAGGGTTTTGAACCTGAACTGAAAAGTTCTGCAACAATTACACTGAACTATTCCCAGCATTACGCCAGGCTTCAGCCATATACACACTTCATGCAACCCTCTGCACAACAGTAAATTATGTTTCCTCTTAGCATTCACCCTCATAATTTACAGGCTCCCCTGCTTCATCTCTTGGGCCTAACATTTAGCTGATTCACGAATGACCTTGGACCCCTCCACTAGCACCCTGTCCAGACACACCCTCCAGGTCCAGCACCCCACAGTTCTGTGTGATGTTCCTGCTTGCTGCTTTCTGACTGTCACTGTTTTTATGCTACGAAGGCCCTGTTATGCTGTGTATAACAAATTCCACTGTATGGAAAAGCCGTGCCACCTGGCACATGACAGCATTGTGGGCACTGGTTAGGTGAAAATTTGATTGAAAATAGGTGTTCTCAAGTCTCTTCTTCCTGGATTTGTGAGGCAGGAAGGAAAGTAACATTCCTGATAGGATCCTTCCTTGAAATGTTCATCTTTATGTTGCTGTGGAGATCGGAGTTTTGCAGGGCAAAAAAAGCAGAAGTTGCATTTATTCTCTGTAACATTTAGCACTCCAGATTTATTATTCGGGGGGAGGGGAGACATAAATTGATTGAAAAGGTTATGTCCAACATCCCTAAGGAGAAAGGAAGCGACTTTGAGGGCAAGGGGAGTGTATTAGTCCGTTTTGTGTTGCTACAACAGAATACCTGAGACTGGGTAATTTATAAAGAAAAACGACATTTATTGCTTACAGTTTCTGAGGTTGCGAAGTCCAAAGTCCATCTGGTGGTGGCGATGGTGACCCAGGGGTCTCACATTGCAAGATGGTGGAAGCAGAAAGAACAAGAGAGACAGACTTTCCTCTTTTAAAGCCCTCAGAACCACGCCCCTGACCACCATTTTTAATCCATTCACTACTGCACGGTCCTACGACCCAATCATCTCTTCAAGGCTCCACCTTTAAATTACCATAATAGGAATTCCCACCCTCTTAACAGTCACAGGGGGGACTAAGTTTCTAATACATAAAACTTAGGGGACACGATTCAAGCTTCAGGAAGTTTTGGGGGGGACATAATTCAATCCACTACATGAAGGGAGGTGTACAGGATGGGAAAGGCAGAGAAGGTCAAGTCCAGGCTGTCTGACAGTGGCCCAGAGAGGAGTGAGAGCTCGGAGCTCCTAGAGACACTAGAGCCGAGGAGCAGGCACTCCTGTCTCCCCAGGGTCTCAAGCAGACCACCGGGGCCTGATGAGATCCCTGGGAGGGACAGTGGGCATCTCAGCAGTGACTGGTGAGAGGCAGGGTGGTCTCTGGCCTTTCCAGGAACTTGGAAGAGTGCAGAATTGAGACTGAATTCCTCCTCATTTAAAAGGGATGGGAGCTTGCAGCACTCTTTACAATAGCCAAGAGTTGGAACCAGCCCAAATGTCCATCATCGGATGAATGGATATGGAAAATGTGGTATATCTGCACAATGGAATACTACTCAGCTATAAAAACGAATGAAATACTGCCATTTGCAATAACATGGATGGATCTTGAGAGAATTATATTAAGTGAAACGAGTCAGGCACAGAAACAGAAATACCACATGTTTTCACTTATTGGTGGGAGCTAAAAATAAATAAATAAATTCACTCACACACACACACAAAAAACCGGGTGGGGGGGGAAGAAGATATAACAACTACAACTTTTTGAAGTTGTTACAACAAGCAAACGGAAAGGACATTGTTGGGTGGGAGGGAGGAGAGGGTGGAGGGAGGGAGGTTTTGGTAATGGGCCATAATAATCAACCACATTGTATATTGACAAAATAAAAATTTAAAAGAAAAAATAAATAAATAAATAAAATTAAAAATTAAAAATTAATTTAAAAATGACACAACTTACACATTCAAATTAGTATTATCCTTCAAAGAGTCATATTGGAAGACATGTACTTATCCTAGTAAAGAAACCATCGCTCAAAAAAAAATAAAAAATAAAAAATAAAATAAATAAAAGGGACGAGAGCTCAGTGTTGGATTTAGGTTGATTTAAGAAATTAAAGAGATGTGCTATTTCTTGCTTCCTTAGTCTGTAGATTAAGATCCTATCAGGTACACATTATAGCACACACTGTATGTTAGGCAATCTAGTAGGATTTTCAAGCATATGTTATTATTTAAACTTCAAAACAACGTTTCTGTGGCAGTTAGGATTTGAACCCAATTTTTATCTGATTCTGAAGTCTGTGGGTATTTCATTAAAATAGAGGGAACTAAAGGAAAGAAATGATTTAAGTGTTAGAGTGTTCTAGCATTTATATTGTATATGCGGCTTCACTGAATCCTCACAATAAACATAATATATTTTAGGTACATAATATATTTTAAGGTACTAAGGTACCTGCTCTGGCTATGATATGAATTCATTCTCTGTTCTATTGATAGGTTTTGAAAACCCTGTTTCCACTGCATGACCTCAACCTCCCAGTCATGAGTTACACATCCTTGTTCCAAGTGACCAGCAGAGATCAACAGAGATTGATGAAATAAATCTGGGTTCCAGATTTCCAGAGACCCTAACTCATTCCTGACCCAATCAGCTATGGCCAGCAGCATGAAGTCAAACAGCTCAGCCAGTCAGTTTCTCTCTTCCTATTTGAAATTGGGTCCTAGAGATTCTAATCAGTCCATGCTGGTCACTTGAACTGAGCTCATGTAACTTGAATGCTGTGCAGCAGCCATAGTTGGCTGTATGTGTGGACAGAAGCAGAAGACTCCAACCTGCAGAGATGGTGAAGAACAAAGTAGACCTGTAGAGAGAGGGAGTAATTAGAGACCATGTGCTCACTGTCTGGCCTGCATGTGTTTTACTAGGGCATCTAGGCCACCTGCTCACCACTTAGAATGAAGAAATTATGAGAGTTAACATAGCCCTGGGGCAATGTGGAGGTGTGCTGTTGTGCTGCTGTGCTAAGGCCAGTTGGTTTTGGATTTTTCTACCGAGGGGGATCAAGAAGAACACATTTGCCAGACCAATAACCACACACCAAGTGCCAGAAACAATGATGGTCTACTGCAGTAAACGTACAAATTCAGCAAAGAAGCTGCAACTGGGGATAACACCTGGTTCAACTGACAGTAATTCATTACCATCTGCCACAATCCATCTTTTTTTCCCCTAGAGACAAGGCAGGTAACTTAAACAGATAGGTGATGGGGATTACCACCCTTGCAACCTTTATGTCCGTAGAGGATAGAACTAATCTCTGCAATACCAGGTGAGGAGGCAAGTCATGAGGGCCTCTACTTGGTCTTTCTTAGCATAGGTCAGGAACCAATGCAGGGTTCTGGCAGGTGCTAAGTACATCTATCCCAATTATACGTGCAAGGACCTGGATAAATAATGATAGGGTGGTTCCTCAAGTGCATTGGATCCATAATAAGACAGCCTTGGGCAGGACCCCATTTATCTCCTGGCTTCCATAAGTCCCACCTTAAGCAGTCTTGATGACATTTGAGGTACCCTTGTGCTATGGTTTGAATGTTTGTCTCCTCCCAAACTCATGCTGAATTTTAATCACCACTGTAACAATATTATAAGGTGTGTCCTCTTATAATTGCCATTGTAACAGCATTAAGAGGNGCCCCTGACCACCATTTTTAATCCATTCACTACTGCACGGTCCTACGACCCAATCATCTCTTCAAGGCTCCACCTTTAAATTACCATAATAGGAATTCCCACCCTCTTAACAGTCACAGGGGGGACTAAGTTTCTAATACATAAAACTTAGGGGACACGATTCAAGCTTCAGGAAGTTTTGGGGGGGACATAATTCAATCCACTACATGAAGGGAGGTGTACAGGATGGGAAAGGCAGAGAAGGTCAAGTCCAGGCTGTCTGACAGTGGCCCAGAGAGGAGTGAGAGCTCGGAGCTCCTAGAGACACTAGAGCCGAGGAGCAGGCACTCCTGTCTCCCCAGGGTCTCAAGCAGACCACCGGGGCCTGATGAGATCCCTGGGAGGGACAGTGGGCATCTCAGCAGTGACTGGTGAGGGGCAGGGTGGTCTCTGGCCTTTCCAGGAACTTGGAAGAGTGCAGAATTGAGACTGAATTCCTCCTCATTTAAAAGGGATGGGAGCTTGCAGCACTCTTTACAATAGCCAAGAGTTGGAACCAGCCCAAATGTCCATCATCGGATGAATGGATATGGAAAATGTGGTACATCTGCACAATGGAATACTACTCAGCTATAAAAACGAATGAAATACTGCCATTTGCAATAACATGGATGGATCTTGAGAGAATTATATTAAGTGAAACGAGTCAGGCACAGAAACAGAAATACCACATGTTTTCACTTATTGGTGGGAGCTAAAAATAAATAAATAAATTCACTCACACACACACACAAAAAACCGGGGTGGGGGGGTGGGGAAGAAGATATAACAACTATACTTGAAGTTGTTACAACAAGCAAACGGAAAGGACATTGTTGGGTGGGAGGGAGGAGAGGGTGGAGGGAGGGAGGTTTTGGTAATGGGCCATAATAATCAACCACATTGTATATTGACAAAATAAAAATTTAAAAGAAAAAATAAATAAATAAATAAAATTAAAAATTAAAAATTAATTTAAAAATGACACAACTTACACATTCAAATTAGTATTATCCTTCAAAGAGTCATATTGGAAGACATGTACTTATCCTAGTAAAGAAACCATCGATCAAAAAAATAAAATAAAATAAAAAATAAAATAAATAAAAGGGACGAGAGCTCAGTGTTGGATTTAGGTTGATTTAAGAAATTAAAGAGATGTGCTATTTCTTGCTTCCTTAGTCTGTAGATTAAGATCCTATCAGGTACACATTATAGCACACACTGTATGTTAGGCAATCTAGTAGGATTTTCAAGCATATGTTATTATTTAAACTTCAAAACAACGTTTCTGTGGCAGTTAGGATTTGAACCCAATTTTTATCTGATTCTGAAGTCTGTGGGTATTTCATTAAAATAGAGGGAACTAAAGGAAAGAAATGATTTAAGTGTTAGAGTGTTCTAGCATTTATATTGTATATGCGGCTTCACTGAATCCTCACAATAAACATAATATATTTTAGGTACATAATATATTTTAAGGTACTAAGGTACCTGCTCTGGCTATGATATGAATTCATTCTCTGTTCTATTGATAGGTTTTGAAAACCCTGTTTCCACTGCATGACCTCAACCTCCCAGTCATGAGTTACACATCCTTGTTCCAAGTGACCAGCAGAGATCAACAGAGATTGATGAAATAAATCTGGGTTCCAGATTTCCAGAGACCCTAACTCATTCCTGACCCAATCAGCTATGGCCAGCAGCATGAAGTCAAACAGCTCAGCCAGTCAGTTTCTCTCTTCCTATTTGAAATTGGGTCCTAGAGATTCTAATCAGTCCATGCTGGTCACTTGAACTGAGCTCATGTAACTTGAATGCTGTGCAGCAGCCATAGTTGGCTGTATGTGTGGACAGAAGCAGAAGACTCCAACCTGCAGAGATGGTGAAGAACAAAGTAGACCTGTAGAGAGAGGGAGTAATTAGAGACCATGTGCTCACTGTCTGGCCTGCATGTGTTTTACTAGGGCATCTAGGCCACCTGCTCACCACTTAGAATGAAGAAATTATGAGAGTTAACATAGCCCTGGGGCAATGTGGAGGTGTGCTGTTGTGCTGCTGTGCTAAGGCCAGTTGGTTTTGGATTTTTCTACCGAGGGGGATCAAGAAGAACACATTTGCCAGACCAATAACCACACACCAAGTGCCAGAAACAATGATGGTCTACTGCAGTAAACGTACAAATTCAGCAAAGAAGCTGCAACTGGGGATAACACCTGGTTCAACTGACAGTAATTCATTACCATCTGCCACAATCCATCTTTTTTTCCCCTAGAGACAAGGCAGGTAACTTAAACAGATAGGTGATGGGGATTACCACCCTTGCAACCTTTATGTCCGTAGAGGATAGAACTAATCTCTGCAATACCAGGTGAGGAGGCAAGTCATGAGGGCCTCTACTTGGTCTTTCTTAGCATAGGTCAGGAACCAATGCAGGGTTCTGGCAGGTGCTAAGTACATCTATCCCAATTATACGTGCAAGGACCTGGATAAATAATGATAGGGTGGTTCCTCAAGTGCATTGGATCCATAATAAGACTGTAGAGGATAGAACTAATCTCTGCAATACCAGGTGAGGAGGCAAGTCATGAGGGCCTCTACTTAGTCTTTCTTAACATAGGTCAGGAACCAATGCAGGGTTCTGGCAGGTGCTAAGTACATCTATCCCAATTATACGCGCAAGGACCTGGATAAATAATGATAGGGTGGTTCCTCAAGTGCATTGGATCCATAATAAGACAGCCTTGGGCAGGACCCCATTTATCTCCTGGCTTCCATAAGTCCCACCTTAAGCAGTCTTGATGACATTTGAGGTACCCTTGTGCTATGGTTTGAATGTTTGTCTCCTCCCAAACTCATGCTGAATTTTAATCACCACTGTAACAATATTATAAGGTGTGTCCTCTTATAATTGCCATTGTAACAGCATTAAGAGGTGATTAGTATTAGAGCACTCATGAATGGATTAGTGCTCTTATCACGGCAGTGGGCTCCTCATAAAAGGATGAATTCAACCTCCTTTTGACTCTCTCTCACCCTCTCTTTGCCCTTCCACCATGGGATGTGACAGCAAGAAGGCCCTCACCAGATACTGACCCCTCAATCTTGGACATCCCAGCCTCCACAACCACGAGCCAATAAATATCTGTTGATGATGAATTACCCAATCTGTGGTACTCTTTCATAGCAGCACAAAACATACTGAGACATCTGCTATCAGTGTCAGCTCAGTCTCATCCTTTATAATCCTCAAAAAGTCTGTCTATTCTGCCACCCCCACCCCCAGTGCATAGCTCCTGGCAAATGATGCATGTAACTTTGGGGAAGGATTGGATATACTGACAAGGGCATTGTAGGTCCCTCTCAAAGGCATCCAACCTCCCTGTAATCAATGGGCTCTGGACCTATGAATTGAGATTGAAAACTGGGTGAGGAAACCTGATTTTCCACCATGACAACTAGCATCCATATTCCGCTTATTGGCTCTCAAGTTATTTAGTTATTTAGTTAGTTAGCTTAAAATTTTAAAAATGAGAAACATCTTCATCATCTGTCCAGCTTTCTTTCTCCTAGAAAAAGCATGATCTATCACTAACACCACAGATCTCTATGGGTCAGGGAACTCTGATGGCTACTTTGGCCTTGCTGCCTGTTATAGTAATTAACTGCACCTTGCCTCTGATCATTAATTGCTGCCACGTGGCTTTATCCATTCCTGAACTACATCATCTCCATTGAGACTTGGAAGCTCAGTTCCATGGTGGATCCCCACCCATCCACCTTTGCCAATCCTGAGCTGCAGAGTTTCTAAAAGATGAAAGAACCCCCTTCACCAGTACATGTCTTCTAACCTTGGGGAAGGGAGTGTCCTCTAGGCCCTCTTGAGGAACAGAGACAGGTGGGAAGTTCTCAAGTCTTATGTAGTAAATCCAGTCTAACATTTCTTCTCTATGACTCTCTACATTTCATTCTGGATAAATTCTACCTTCCAGATTACTAATTTTCTCTTCATCTATGTCTAATCTACTGTTAAACCCATGAGTTTATCAGTGTAATTTTTATAATTTTAATTTCCAGGAATTCAATTTGATTATTTTCCAAACTTAATAGGCTATTTTTACAGTTTCCTCTTCTTGCAGACATTTGTAAGTTTATCTTTTATTCTTTTAAACATAATATGCATAGTTTTTTGTCTCTGTCAAGATAATACTTGAGGTCTTTGCTGGTCTGTCTCTACTGTCAGTTGTTTCTGCTAGTTCTTGCTCTTGGTGCCTTTATTGTGTACTTATGGATTTTTTACTTTAAGCTGCTCATTTCCCTTGGAAAGTTGTTTGTGGGTATTCTTGGAGACCTAGGACAAAGATATATTCCTCAGAGAAAATGTATGTTTGCTTCTACAAGGGACCTGGGAGCACTACCAGTCTGGAACAACTTTAAAGTTAACAACTTTAAAGTTTGAGATTTTCGGGCCGGCCCAGTGGCGCACTCGGTAGAGTGCGGCGCTTGGGAGCGCGGCGGCGCTCCCACTGAGGGTTTGGATCCCATATACAGACGGGTCCGCTCACTGGTTGAACGCGGTGCAGGCGCAACACCGAGGGTTGCGATCCCGTTGCTGGTCGCGGTACGGGCGCGACACTGAGGGTTGCAATCTGAGGGTTTGGATCCCATATACAGACCGGTCCGCTCACTGGTTGAACGCGGTGCAGGCGCAACACCGAGGGTTGCGATCCCGTTGCTGGTCGCGGTACGGGCGTGACACTGAGGGTTGCAATCCCGTTACTGGTCATGAAAAAAGACAAAAAGGAAAAAAAAAAAAGTTTGAGATTTTCGGAACTCTCATGAACTATGAATATAGAGGTAAATCAAAGCATCAGCTTGCTCATGGTCACGATGCCTCACTACTCTGTTCAGAGCCCAGGCAACACCTCACGCAGTCACCAGGAGTAAGGGGATAGGGAAGTTTAGTTCTAGGCCACCCTCATAATGAGGATACAACACTCTGGGGTGGGGGAGGTTAGTTTTATGGGAAAGGGTCTCCCATTAGAATCCCCACCTACGGAGACCCTGGGCTTTGCCTTCTCTTATGTATAAACCACAGGCAGTGAAAAACAAAGTCCAAAAGCACAAAATTCAGTAAATGCCCTCAGGACAAAAGCTTTCTCTGAGCTTTGCTTTCCTTTCTGGGTTCCTCTCAGAATGTGGCTGATAATTTCTTCCTACTGTAACAGCTCTTATATGCTTTCCAGGAGATTTATAAGGTTTTTTCAGCACTTTTATTTGTCTTCATCAAGAATATAGGACCAGATACTTAGCCTGCCACATGACTGAAAATGGAAATCTCATTATTTTTTTTAAGGTAAGGGAACCCAAGACATAGTAAGGGCCATGATAGTATAACATTCAATAAAAAAATTAAAATAATAAACAATATTATGTTTTGGGGGAGCTCACTTTATAGTTCACAAAGTTCTAGCAACTTATCACCTGTCCATCCTTTTCTCGCCATTCCCGCATCAATCAGCCTAATTCAGACTTTCATTACCTTTAGCAGCTGCCTATCTGATCTCTGACTCCCATCTTCTCTCTCTCCTATTCTTCCTAATGGAATAATATTCCTAGAAACAATTTCAACCAACTCACTCCCTCATTTACAAATATCCTATAGCTGTCATTGCTTATCAGACAAAAATCACTCTTTATTCTAGAAGGAAGCACTGCCCTACAGGACAATTCATATGTATCTAGCTTGAATCCTCAACATAGAGAAGCATATGCATCTGCAAGGCCTAACTCAGCTCTCATTTCTTCCCTGAAACGTTTCCCACTGCCTTTGGCCTCTATTCTTTCCTGTCCTAAGCAATTAAGGAATTTGTATCAGTAAAACACAATCTATTATTTTTAAAAGCTTTATTGAGATACAATTAACATACCATATGATGTATCTATTTATAATGTACAATTTGATCTTTAGTATGTTCACAGGGTGCATAACTATCACCACAATCAATTTTATAACATTTTCATCACCCCGAAAAGAAACTACATATCCATGTCCCCTCAAACCTCCAGCCCTAGGTGACCATCTATCTATTTTCTGCCTCTATGGATTTGTCTATTCTAGACATTTTATATAAATGGAATCATCAAATATGTGGTCTATTGCGACTGGGCTCTTTCAATCTGTATAATATTTTCAAGGTTCATCATGGTGTAGGATTATTGGTATTTCATTCATTGTTATAACTGAGTAATATTCCATTGTAAGGATATATCATATTTTATTTATACATTCGTCAGCTGACAGGTATTTAGTTTTTTCCCACTTTTTGGTCATTATGAATAATGCTGCTATGAACACTCATGTACAAGTTTTTATGTGGACATATGTTTTCACTTCCTCCCAGTATAAACCTTGAAGTGGAATTGCTGAGTCATATGGAATAATGTATGAGACTTCCAATTTCTCCATATCTTCTCCAGCACTTGCTGTTAATTTTTTATTGTAGCCATCTTAGTAGGCGTGATGTGGTATATCATTGTTTTGATTTGCATTTCTCTAATGACTAATGATGTTCATTATCTTTTCATGTGCTTGCTGGCCATTTGTATATCTTCTTTGGAGAAATGTCTATTCAGATCTTTCAGCTATTTAAAATATTG
>NW_007737066.1:23033-25016 GCF_000696425.1 Galeopterus variegatus
TTCATTGTTATAACTGAGTAATATTCCATTGTAAGGATATATCATATTTTATTTATACATTCGTCAGCTGACAGGTATTTAGTTTTTTCCCACTTTTTGGTCATTATGAATGATGCTGCTATGCACACTCATGTACAAGTTTTTATGTGGACATATGTTTTCACTTCCTTCCAGTATAAACCTTGAAGTGGAATTGCTGAGTCATATGGAATAATGTATGAGACTTCCAATTTCTCCATATCTTCTCCAGCACTTGCTGTTAATTTTTTATTGTAGCCATCTTAGTAGGCGTGATGTGGTATATCATTGTTTTGATTTGCATTTCTCTAATGACTAATGATGTTCATTATCTTTTCATGTGCTTGCTGTCCATTTGTATATCTTCTTTGGAGAAATGTCTATTCAGATCTTTCAGCTATTTAAAATATTGAGTTTTTATCCTTTTATTATTGATTTGAAAGAGTTCTTTATACATCACAGATACTGGTCCCTTATCAGACGTATGATTTGTAAATACTGTCTCCCATTCCGTGTGTTGTCTTTTCACTTTTGTGATGGTGCTGACAACACGAAAGCTTTTAATTTTGTTGTAGTTCAACTTATCTATTTATTCTTTTGTTGCTTGTGCTTTTGCTGTCGTATTTAAGAAGCTATCGCCTAACCCAAAGTCATAACAATTTCCCTTTATTTATTTATTTTTCAGAGTTCTTACAACAGCTGTTTTGAAGTGTTTGTTTGCTAATTCCACTATATGGGCCCCTTCAAAGGAAGTGTCTATTGCTTGTCTTTTTCAATTTGTTGCATGTCTCGTAATTTTTTGTTAAAAACTGGGCGTTTTGGGCCGAGCCTGTGGTGCACTCGGGAGAGTGCGGTGCTGGGAGTGCAGTGGCGCTCCCGCCGCAGGTTTGGATCCTATATAGGAATGGCTGGTGCGCTCACTGGCTGAGCGTGGTGTGGGCGACACCACACCAAGGGTTGCGATCCCCTTACCGGTCACGAAAAAGACAAAAAAAAAAAAACAAAAAACTGGGCATTTTAGATAATATAACAACTCTGAATACTGAATGCTCCCCCGCCCCCAACAAGGATTGTTGTTTGCTTGTTTATTTGTTTAGTGATCTGGCTAAATGAATTCTATAAAGTCTATTTCCACTGCAGTGTGCAACCTTTGATATCACTGCTCAGATATTTCCCCCTTTGTTTTCATCTTTTAGTCTGACTATCTAAAGGACACCCATGGGTTGGCACAAGCCACTTTTTGGTAGAAAGTTGTGCTTTACCAATGGATGTATATGTGGCTTAGAGGCTTCTATCACAATTCAGGGAGTTTACATTTTTTGCCCCACATTCAGGAAGGATCTAGTAGCTTGGAGGTTCCTTCTGTGATCACTCCTGAGAAGGTGCAGCTTTGGGCGTTCACATAGTCTTCTACATGGCCAGGGACGAGTGTGATGTTATTTTTAAGCTTGGGGTCACCCTGGGTCGGAGTAGCTTATTGCTCAGTCAGTGTCTGGTCCAAGGTGTGTTTAAGCCCTTGTGCTAGTGAGCTGCCTGCCTTGTGTTAATAGCTCTGTGTGGAGCTTGGGAGATACTTCTAAGTCAGCCTCATGTCCTGCTCTGTTTGCTCTGATTGTACAATCTGGCACGTGGGCACATCCTTCCTGATCCCAGAATTGACTGTGATCCCAGAAGGGCTCTTCTTGGTTGTTTCTTTCTCTGGTCCTCTCTTTTGTTTTGCCATCTTTCTTGTATGATGGAACTACCAGCCTCCTCTTTTTGCTCTCCACCAAGATCTCCACTGTTTTCAACAATGGCTTTAGGTATGGGGTTCTCCACACTGTTCTAAATAAAGTCAGTCCCCTCAGGCAGAGCTGCAGGGCTCTTCAGTCCTTTATGACCAGGCTTTGCCCTAGGCAGAACCCCTTTGCCACTGCACCAGAACTGAGCACAGGGACTTGCTTTTACTAGGTGGCAGCCCCTGAT
>NW_007737066.1:26377-27286 GCF_000696425.1 Galeopterus variegatus
CTCATTTCCTCTCGCCTTTATTTAGCAAATCATTCTGGATTGTCTGTTATTCATCTGAGATATCAAAGTTATTTTTGCTACCACTTTTGAGTGCCTAATATGCTTGACGTCTTTACATATGCAATCTCATTAATACTGCATTAACCCTATGGTTGAAGTATTCTCATCTCATTTTGCAGATGAGAAACCTAAGACTCAGAAAGGTTAAGGAATTTACCTAAGGTTATAGCAAGTAAGTGACAGAGCTATGCTTTAAACATAGAACTGCCTGATTCCAAAGCTGGTTCTCTTTCTTCCATGCTAACCTACCCTGATTCCCTACTTCTAAGAAGAGAGGAGAACTACAGCAAGTTTGAGGAAAACCATTTTTGACACCTTGAATCATGTACAACATTGCATACTATGGAAGCCTGCTGTTTTCCCCAGAGCAAATATGTGATCTGGCCTCTTCGTGCATGCTGCACTTTGGCACATAAAATGACTAATGAAGAACTGCAGGAATGAAGTGGAGTAACCTCTTTGCACCACCCCAAACCCCGCAAATGACCCCAATTAAGGCCATGATCTGGCCTATTTACAAAGATGTAACCCACAAAATGGCAAATATAACTAGACCACAACCAATCTGGCCCGTGTTAGCTGTGTTGTAATGAGAACTTGTACAAATATCATTATGAAACACTTATTTAGGACAAGAATTGTGCTAAATTCAGGTTTTCTCTGACCCTACAGAAAAAAATCAGTTAGGAATGGTGATGAACATCCACACCTTTATTTCTTTAAACTAATTTGTGAACATCTTCAAAACCCTGCATCCTGGAGGACTTTCAGCCCCTCAATGGGATTTCAGTAATTCGGTTGGATCTCATTGGTTGGTTCCTTTAAACAAATCTAATCTCACACTTTCCT
>NW_007737066.1:27852-36071 GCF_000696425.1 Galeopterus variegatus
AACATCCACACCTTTATTTCTTTAAACTAATTTGTGAACATCTTCAAAACCCTGCATCCTGGAGGACTTTCAGCCCCTCAATGGGATTTCAGTAATTCGGTTGGATCTCATTGGTTGGTTCCTTTAAACAAATCTAATCTCACACTTTCCTCACCAGGCTGCCGAATAAATAAAGCAAGAAAGGATAAAACTGGAAGGAATATGAGTGGAAACCTCAGAGGAAAACGTGGTTTCCGTGGCAGGAAGAAAACCTGACATTTTATTAAATTGTATTATACTACAAACTTACTGGGTGTTAGACTACCTTTACCCCAAGTCCTATAAAACACCTGGGATGGTATTATTTACCTATCAGGAAGTCTTCAAGTAGTAGCTGATTATTGCAGGCCAAATCTTCCCTTCATTGCCATAGCTGAGGGAGCTGGGGTTAAGTTACTCAAGAGTTTGCCCTTAAATCTGTTCTATTACTAGACCTCACCTGCCATATGGCATATTCAGGCCTACTCCTTTTTTGTATCTCTCTGGGAGTTCCAAGATGGAGTTGGCATGTCTCACACTGTAATTTGAGCTGTTTCCCAATCCTCTGCCCCTTGCCTGTCCTCTGGCTGTTGTTTCTGTCATCTAGAGTGTGCTATTGTTCTGCTCAGTTGTATTAATACCCTCTAGGTTGGGTTAAGAGGGCTCAGTAATGTTAATCATTTCCTCCGCACAAGTCCTGAACCTGTTGAGAAATTAAGCAAAGGACTGAGGTGGAATGAGGCCAAAATATTACCTTCATGACTGATAAAAGCTAAGTTGAAGGACATGGCTTTTATCTATGGGTTAGTGCACCTCTTACTGTTCAAATCCGGCTGACTTGGCCACCTGGTCCCAGGGAGCACTGAGCCACTGCTGCAGGTGTCTCTGTGTGGCATCAGCTTTCTGTGCCACTTGTGGCATGGAGAGGTAGAATACAGTGGATGGCTCTTGGGGGCAGCTTACTTTCAGAAGGAATAAAGAAGGAATGGAGCTGACTATGCCTGGTTTATTCTGCCCAAATTTACCAATCAGTTAAGTTTTTCCAGCTCTCTTGGAGGAGTGAATAAAGGAGCAGAGAGAGGCCGAGAGTGTTAACTCTTATTGAGTTCAAGGGTGGATTCTGGCTCAAATGTCACAGATGTTCCCACAATATCGCAAACATCAAGAGTGGTGGAGAATCATTCACCTTCCAATAGCCTCAGTGTTTTGCTGAGTGGCTCCAGCAGGGTAATGCCCATCTCTCCTCACCCTCTAATGCTGCTGGGGTTTTCTGAGTGTACATCCCTGATACTCACCTGTCTCTGACCAATTCACTCCTCCCTCCTTCCCCTTTTCATAGACTATTCTTTTCATAAGGCAGAGGCCACAGCCAAATTAGGGTAGGAGGAGGGCTAGAGTCATACTTCCAGCTGGGAGATTTTGTTTTGTTTGCTTTTGTTTTTCAGTTTGTAACCATTTTATTAAGTAGTCTAAACTCAGTAGAGTTCAAGCATGAAAAATATTTCTTCCAGTGATTGCCCCTGAAGAAGCTCAGGTGAATCTCACTTTTCCTTTCCTAAATGACATTTTAGATAAAACTTTATAGTCATTTTCAGATATAAAAATACCCAATGTAATGCAGTTGATCCAGATTAAGACTTTAAACTTATATCCAACTTAATTCTCTTCCTCCTAATTTAGATGACTTGTTGTCCACCATGGAAGGGAGTATGCTTTTCCCTTTCACTTTTCTTCCTTCCTCTTCTGGTTTCCTCTTTCTCCTCCAGTGTTTTGGGGCCTTAAAAACTGGTGGGGAAGGGAGAAGCAAAATTATTCTACTTAAGTGGTGCTGTTTGATCCTTCCTTCCTCAGAAGTCATGGTCATGTATGGCAGAATCTCAGTGCTGAGTTCTTAATGGGATCATGCAAGGGCTACACACTGCATGGTATCTGCTATGGGAGATGCACTCTGGCATGATTTCTTGTAATCCCTGCTCTCAACCCTGAGTTTCCATTCCCAGTGGTAAATCCCACAGCATCTTTCTGGGTGGAATACCTGGAAAATAGTTTAAGACTTACATGATCACCTTAACCAAACACAGCAGAAGTCTGCTTCATTCTCACATAACAGAATTAAGATAGGTGCTCTCTAGCCTAGGAGGGCAGCTCCACAGGATCATTTAGGAATCCAGATTTCCTCATCGAGATCTGCACTTCAGCCTGCAGGAAGGGGAAAAAGGAAGTCAGATTTAGCAGCTTTGTCTTTAAAGTGAAGATTTGCAAGTTTTTATACATCACTTCCACTTACATCCTATTGGCCTGAACTTAGTCTCATGACCATACCTAGCTGCAAGGGAGGCTGGGAAAGTGTAAGCTTTGGCTGGATGGCCATGTGACCAGCTGAAACTCTGGAGGTCTTTTTATTTCTAAAAAAATAAACAAAGAGAATGGATATTGGGGCAGAAGTTAGCAGACTCTGTCTCAGGCATATTTGAGAACATCCTCACACTGTACTCCAAGCCACTCTGCCCTCAGTCCCTGTTGCCAAGTGTGGACCACAGAGCCAGACTTCTTCCTCATTTCCTCTAGGCCCCCAAAGACCCTCCTTGCAATGTCTTCCTGCTCCCATTTTACCGTCCATCAAACATGTTTATAGATACCAGACCTCCAATTGTAAACAAGTTTCCCCATTCTTTTTTACTGTGACGCATACAGGTCAAATCACTGTGATTAGTGATGCATGTATAACCTTAGGATGCCTGGGGAATGAACAATGGGAACACCACACCTGACCCACGTAGAGAGGGCAGAATTGGAAAAAGCTGCCTGGATGACAGTGATGCCTGAAAATTCTGAAAGAGTAGGAATTAACTCACGGAAAGGCATCATGAGCAACCAGAAGAGCACACGCAAAACTAGAAAGGAGAGGGAGATGGTTCATTTGCAGACAGACAGACAGGACAGTGTGGCTTGAGAGTGAAGTTTGGGTAGGAGCAAGAGGCATTTTTAGATGATGGGGCTACAGAGGTAGACAAGAAGCAAATGATGAAGGCTTTTGTAGACTTGGACTTTAATCTGAGGCCAAATGGGATTTAATAGAGAACTTTAAGCAGGGAAGTGACCCAAACCAATCTGCTTTTGCAAAAGAAACTGACAGCTGGGTGAAGGATGCGCTGAAACAAGCAAGACTGGGGGCTGCTACAAAAGTTGGGAGGCAACTGGAGGAATCCAGACAAAAGACTAAGGGCCTGAAGTAAAATAATTATAGATCTGCCCCCAAAGCCCACACATTCTTTCCATGGTAATGACAATTTTCTTCTCTGTTTGTTTGTACACTGTCTATTCCCAAAAGGATTTGGGGTGACTTTCAAAAATTCAGTAAGTACCGTAGTGACTATGAATCCCAGTCTGAAAATTCAGGTATGAAAGAAATACTATATTTCTTCTGTTATCTATAAATCAAACAATCTCTAATCCAAGCCCATTCCTACTGGGTAAGAGGGAAATTCAGTGTCAGCCATTTTGGGAGTCCCCACTGTCACAGTAGCACAAAAGTTCCAGGTTCCTACAGAACCCCAAGGCATTCGGGATGCCTCTTTGATGCTCAGTTTTCCCTGGCAACAAGCGGATAGTGGCCTTGCCAGTCCACATGGCTCTGGTGGCTCTGCTGCTCCCTAGCCATGCCTGCTGCTCGGAGTCCTGGGATCCTGCCAGTTTTCTGGCACTCAGTCTCCCTTTGCTCTCTCCAATCCACAGATCCAACGAGACTCTGGGAATCTCTTGTCAACTTGGGGAAAATCCTCCTCTTCCCAAGTTTCCCACAGAAGCTCCTTTTCCTCCATCCAGGACACTGAACTCAGCCTCCTTAAAGGCTTTCCGTGTTTTCAAACAAATCCAGGAAGAGAAGTCGACTGTAACTTTGCCACCCCTGAAGCAACGAGGCACAGAGTCCAAACTACTTTCATGGAAGAAGGGGAAGAAAACTCATGAAATTAACACGTCAAAAATTGTCCTGTCCTGATGCCATATGATTTTTATTCAAATATAAGAATTCATGGTGAAGGGACAATAAAATTTAAAAAACAGTGAAAAAGTTAATACTTTGACAACTGTAAATGTTTTTCAATGTTAAGACCGTGACTTCAGCTCTGAGCTGTCTAGTAGCCAAAGCAGAAACGGACACACGAACTAATACTATAACTGTTCATAGCTTCTACTAAAGAAAGCACATCATACACAGCCAAAGGAATGGAAATCATCGTGTCAAATGGATACCTGCACTCCCATGTTTATTGCAGTTCTAGTCACAATAACCAGGATATGGAACCAACCTAAGTGTCCATCAACAGATGACTGGATAAAGAAAATGTAGAATGTATACACAATGGAATACTACTCAGCCATGAAAAGAATGAAATTCTGCCAATCACAGGGGCATGGATGAGCTTGGAGAGAAAATTATGTTAAGTGAAATAAGCCAGGCACAGAGAAAATAAGAACTGCATTTTCTCACTCATATGTAAAAGCTAAAAATAAATAAATAAATATAGTGATAATAAATTGAACTTTTAGAAAGAGTAGAACTGTGGTTACTCAAGATGGGAAAGGGGAGAGGGATGGGAGGACAGTGAGAGATTGGTTAATGGGCACAAAATTACAGCTAGATAGGAAAAATAATTTCCATTGGTATACAGTCAAGCTAGGCATCTATAATTAACAATAATTTACTACATGTTATTAAATGGCTAGAAGAGGGAANAAATTCAGTGTCAGCCATTTTGGGAGTCCCCACTGTCACAGTAGCACAAAAGTTCCAGGTTAACACAGAACCCCAAGGCACTAGGGATGCCTTTTTGATGCTCAGTTTTCCCTGGCAACACGCGGATAGTGGCCTTGCCAGTCCACATGGCTCTGGTGGTTCTGCTGCTCCCCAGCCATGCCTGCTGCTCGGAGTCCTGGGATCCTGCCAGTTTTCTGGCACTCAGACTCCCTTTGCTCTCTCCAATCCACAGATCCAACGAGACTCTGAGAATCTCTTGTCAACCTGGGGAAAATCCTCCTCTTCCCAAGTTTCTCACAGAAGCTCCTTTTCCTCCATCCAGGACACTGAACTCAGCCTCCTTAAAGGCTTTCCGTGTTTTCAAACAAATCCAGGAAGAGAAGTCGACTGTAACTTTGCCACCCCTGAAGCAACGAGGCACAGAGTCCAAACTACTTTCATGGAAGAAGGGGAAGAAAACTCATGAACTAACACGTCAAAAATTGTCCTGTCCTGATGCCATATGATTTTTATTCGAATATAAGAATTCATGGTGAAGGGATAATAAAATTTAAAAAACAGTGAAAAAGTTAATACTTTGACAACTGTAAATGTTTTTCAATGTTAAGACCATGACTTCAGCTCTGAGCTGTCTAGTAGCCAAAGCAGAAATGGACACACGAACTAATACTATAACTGTTCATAGCTTCTACTAAAGAAAGCACATCATACACAGCCAAAGGAATGGAAATCATCGTGTCAAATGGATACCTGCACTCCCATGTTTATTGCAGTTCTAGTCACAATAACCAGGATATGGAACCAACCTAAGTGCCCATCAACAGATGACTGGATAAAGAAAATGTAGAATGTATATACAATGGAATACTACTCAGCCATGAAAAGAATGAAATTCTGCCAATCACAGGGGCATGGATGAGCTTGGAGAGAAAATTATGTTAACTGAAATAAGCCAGGCACAGAGAAAATAAGAACTGCATTTTCTCACTCATATGTAAAAGCTAAAAATAAATAAATAAATAAATATAGTGATAATAAATTGAACTTTTAGAAAGAGTAGAACTGTGGTTACTCAAGATGGGAAAGGGGAGAGGGATGGGAGGACAGTGAGAGATTGGTTAATGGACACAAAATTACAGCTAGATAGGAAAAATAATTTCCATTGGTATACAGTCAAGCTAGGCATCTATAATTAACAATAATTTACTACATGTTATTAAATGGCTAGAAGAGGGAAGATCAAATGTCCACATCACAAAGAAATGATTAAGTTTTGCAATAATGAATATGCTAATTACCCTGGTTTGATCATCCCACATTATATACATGTATTGATATATAACTCTGTACCCCATAAATATGTTTAATCAATATGTTTCAATAAATAAAAAAGAAAGAAAGAACACCTGTTTTCCAGGATCAAGATGGTTTTACCTGCCCCTGGGATTGGAGGAAGACTTCTGCCCTGGACCCTTGTAAAGGGTACACTGCACGATGTAGGCACTGCCATGCTCACCATGATCTCCACAATAATGAGTTTTGCGAAATTATTTCTTATAACAATACAGGCACCAGAGATGCCAAAACAACTCAAAAACAACTCCCGCCTTAGTGTGCTCTGCTTTAATCACAGACACAGGTAAACATATAATTGCCACGTGCTTTTAAAGTACCATCATGGAGGTGTTGTACAAAGTGCAGAAATAGCACAGATGAGGCACAGCAATGAGACTGGGCCAGGTCTTCAAGGATGCATTGAAGTTCCCAGAAGAAGAAAAGATGGAGGGAGCCCAGCAGCCAAAGATCATGGGGGCTGAAATGAGGAGGGAAAATGCTGGAGTCATAATAAGCAGAAAAATACAATCTCATACTCAAAACAAATTAACACAAAATACTGAAAGGAAGTACTCTACTATTATTAGCTGTTGCCTTTGTCAGTTCAGGATGCTATAACAAATACCTTAGACTGGGTAGCTTAGAAACAACAGGAATTTGTTTCTCACAGTTCTGGAGGCTGGAAGTCCAAATATAGCTGCCAGCAGATTTAGGATCTGATGAGGGCCCGCTCTCCAGCTCATAGACACTGCCTTCTCAGTGGAACCTCACGTGGCGGAAGGGGCGAGAAAGATCTCTGGGGTCTCTTTTATAAGGACACTAATCCCATGCGTGAAGGCTCCTTCCTCATGATCCAGTCGCCTCCAAAGGCCCCACCTCCAAATGCCATCACATTGGGGGTAGGTTTCAACATGTGAATCTTGGGGGGACACAAACATTCAGACAATGGCAGTTGTTATTTCTAGAAGATCATATTATAGGTGATTTTCATATTTTGTTTCCAGCTTTTTTCTATATTTTCAAATTTTTATGAGGAAAAAGTGATTAATATTTAGCAACTAGTTTTGGTTGTAACAGAAGACCCAAATAAGAGTAGCTTTTAGTTTTCGTCACGCATGAGGTATTCCAGAATGAGATAATATGAGGTCGGGATTTGCTTCAGAATAATGTGGGGCAGACGACAGCAAGTGGACAGGGGTATAAATTAGCCAACTGGCTATGAATTGCTAATTGTTTAAACTGGAATTCATTACATTATTCTCTAGTTTAGTATATACTTTAAATTTTCTATAATAAAGACCTGAGAAAACAAATAAATAGTTGAGGAGAATGACCTCAGCCATTAATCTCTCTCTGTTTCAGTTTGCTCAACTATACATGAGAATAATAATAATGCCCACTTTATAAGGTAATTCTGAGGATTAAATGACTTAACACATATAAGATGCTCATAACAGTGCCTGACACTTTGGTTAAAATTATAATTTTTATCACATTGCACAATGACCTCCCCCAAATCCCACGTTCTTTCTGTATTTCTGCTCCACTGTTTCAAGCGTGCCACCAGCTGTCATGGTTATGTGTTGTTGAAGCTGCTTTAGGTGTCATCTCCTTCCATAGTCCTTTCCAGAAGCAGAAAAGAGGTAAGTCCCTGTCTTTTTGTGTGTCTCCTTTTAAGACTCAGAAAACTTTCCAAGAAACCCCATAGCAGGCTTCCCTTTACTTCTCATTGGCCAGGATTACATCACATGCCCATGCCTAAACCAATCACTTATAAAGGGGGTGGATCTAACAGTGTTTTAGTCTGTTCTGTGTTGCTATAACAGAATACCTGAGACTGGGTAATTTACAAAGAAGAGAGGTTTATTTGACTTACGATTCTGGGACAATTGCATCTGGCATGGGCCTCAGGCTGCTTCTACTCATGGCAGAAAGTGGCAGGCAGCTGGTGGGTACAAGTAGATCACATGGCGACAGGAAGCAAGAGAGAGAGGAGAGGTTCCAGGGTCTTTTTAAGCAAAGAGCTCTCGCGGGAACTAATAGAGCGAGAACTCACTCATTAATTCCTCCTCCCCCAGGGAGAGCATTAATTCATTCATGAGGGATC
>NW_007737066.1:36799-37786 GCF_000696425.1 Galeopterus variegatus
CATTGGAGATCAAATTTCCACATGAGTTTTGGAGGGGACAGCACATCCAAACTCCATCAAACAGGTTGGCTGTGGACTAATCAAAATCTATACCTAGGGCTTTGTCCCCACATATGATACACAAATGCCAGAAGGAAGAAAAATCATGGTTCTGCTAGGAAGGAAGAAAGTGAGAAAGTGGCTAGTGGGCAGTCAACCAACAGCGCCTCCTGCTGGCGTACTAGAAAACAGTGAGTAGTTCTGTGCGACTGGTGCATGAGATAATGTGAAAATAGGAAACGGAAAAGTGATAGTGATGGCAGGACAAGTGGATTGGGTCAGGCAGTGAAGCACCAGGCAGAGGACACTGCATTTTCTCCTGTAGGCAGTGGGGAGCTATGAAGACTGAGGCACAGAAGCTAAGGAAAGCACAATAAGGATATAAGAAAAAATACCACTAATTTCATTTTATCCTAGAATTTTGCTGCAGATGATGTGTAATCCTATGCAAATTATATGCAAATCATATGTAAAAGTACTTATTGCTCCCTCAAATATTTTACACACCTGGATATGGTCTTTGAAAAAGTGTCTTGGTACAAATAATTGGTTCGGCAATAATATGTTTAAGTGGGAAAGCCAACTAGCCTTGGATCAGATATTTACATCTTAACTTGGTTTTCTACTGGCTAAGACCTGTTTTTAGCTTTTGTACTAAGTTTCTTTATGATTTGCCTTCAAGGAGCTGGTGAATATCCATAGTCCTCACCACAGAATGTCTACCCTCAGTGCTGAGTGTGATTATCCCTATATGAAAATGAATTCCTTGTGACTCTTTTGAAGGGGCAGAGCCTTTTAAGGTATTATTTGATTACAAATGGGAAATGCATTATTTGATTCATTAATGAAGACCACAATACAAAGAGGTTAACCTCCAGCTGATGAAAACTTTTCAAATTAAGATGCAGAGAGCTTCATCACTGGCATAAATTTTGCTTACTGGGGAGG
>NW_007737066.1:38778-40035 GCF_000696425.1 Galeopterus variegatus
GTTTCCAGGAAAGTCAAGCAGCTCCTGCTCCTCCATTGGCAGAAGTAATATAAAATAAATTCCTGTGTATCTGGTATGTTGGAGGATGGGGAACTTCTCCTTGATACACAGAAGCTTGCGTAAGTTAGTTATACACTCAAATGTGTTGAATGAATGAACAATACTAACCCTGATTTCAGCCAAATCCCAAGCCTGATCAACTGAAAATCATTGTGTATTTTACATGGATCACTAATTGTATTCTTCTTGTCCTTCATTCATTTATTCAACAAATTTTTTCCTAGAGCCCCTATATGGCAGTTAACTGCTCTAGGCACCGGGAACATGGCATTGAATGAAATGGGCAAAAATTTCTTTTCCCTTGGAATTTATATCCTATTAGGGGATAATATAAAACAAACAAGATAACTAATATTTATAGTTCATGTGGATAGTGATAGATGCTAAAGAGATAAAGTAGTTAAGGGGAATGAGGGATTGGAAGTGGTCAGGAAGGCTTATAATTTTTGATAGCATGGCTGGGGAAGACCTCAATTACAGGGTGACCATGGTAACCATTAATCTTATAGTACTCTTCACGGATATTTCTGATTCTTCTTCTGGGCACATGATAGGATTGTATTTCCCTGTTATGTTGCAATTAGAGATGCCTGGCGATCTGCTTTGGCTGATGAAATGTGAGTAGGAATGATGTATGGTATGCCATTTTGGCATGAAAGCTTTAAGAGCTGGTATATGATTCCTCATGCTCTTTCTTTCCCTCTGTCACAGCAATGTTCCAATAGTGGCTGTTTGTCAGCTTAAAAACGAGTGAGAACAACATGGAGAAGAACTAAAATGGACAGGTATTATGACTTGTTCTAAACTACTGAGATTTGGGTGTTGCTTGTTACTGCAGCACAACCTAGCCCATCCTCTCTGAATGGGCAACAGTAATGATTGATTAAAGATCTGAAGGAAGTAGGGGAGTAAAGAGCGTGAATATCCAGGGAGGAGCACTCCCAGCAGGGGTAATGGTAAGTGCAAAGGCCTCAGAGTAGAAGTCTTCCTGGCATTTTAGAGTCAAATGAATGAAAAAAAGTGTAGTAGAAGATATAGTCAGAGAACTGATGGACTTCCACATCATGCAGGGTCTTGTGTACCATTGTAAGGACTTTGACTTTTTCTCTGAGATGTAAAGTCATTCAAAGAGGAGTAATATAATCTGACTTAAATTTTTTAAAACAGTCAAGTTGATTGTTGGGTTGTAATAAATGG
>NW_007737066.1:40468-54278 GCF_000696425.1 Galeopterus variegatus
AACATGAATTTTGGGAACACAAACATTCAAAACATAGCAGGATGGAGGAAAAAGAATGGAGTCAAGGAGGAGACAAGGTTTGTGCCCTACGTAACTGGAAGAATAGAGCTTCAATTTATTGAAATAGGGAAGACTTGGGAGGAGCAAGTTTGTTAGGGGAAGCTCAGGACCTCAGTTTCGGACAGTGTTAACTTTGGGAAGCCCATCAGACTTCCAAGCAGAGATGTTGAGTAGAGAGGAGGTCCATGAAGGAGACATAAACTTGGGAGCCATTGGTGTATAGATAGTATTTGAAATCATTAGATTCAATGATAGCACCAAGGGAAAAAATGTACAGAGAAAGTAGTAGAGGTCTATGGGTTGAGTTTCTTAACCAAATGCTAAGAGATCAGGGCCACATTCAGCTGCAGGCAGAGAGTAGGCGGAGAGATGGGATTACACAGGTAGGAGTTTCACCATAGCAGCATGATGAAGAAAGAAACAGCAATACAACTGACGGTTTAGGCGAGGGTACAACAATATGGTCACTAACTATGGAATTTAAGAAGGGACGTGAGGAAAGGAGCAGGGTGAGTTATTGAGAAAATATGTTAGGATCAATGAGTTAGGGAATATACTAATAATGATTTGATCATCACATATTGTACACAAATAATGATAGTCAACACTGTACCACAAATTATGCTTCAAAAAAAATAAATAACCAGTAGTAGTGGCTATAGTTGATCAAGTGCCTAATATGCACCATCACTGGGGAAGGTGCTTTACATTAATTTATGCTAATTCTCACAACAGTCCGGCAAGGTAGGTATTATACTTCAAATTTATATATTGCTAACAGATTAACCTCATATATTGTGATTACCAAGGAAAGTCATGAGAGGTATTTGAAATTCTATCAAATTGAAAAATTTCAATATTCAATATTCAGTGAATATATTCAATATCAGTAACAAGTATTGTGTGACTGTGGGAACGTGCAAGAAGCTGGGAGGACACTTACAGATCTTAAGTGCCAAGGAAATGCAAAACCCAATCAAGATACTGACCCAAACAGGAATCACAGGCTTCTTAGAGTATACACTTTGAAATGTGTATAAATTCACTCCAAGGACAAAGGCTATATGAACAGCCCCCTCTTGAAATTTACCTGCACCTACGGTATAAGTAAAGTTCAATAAAGAATCCAGTCAGCATCCTGGCTGAAATCTCTACTCTTTAGTAACATACAAGCAAACTGAAAAGGCAAATGCAGGTAACATGGGAAGATAAAATAGGTTTCTAACTTGAGGAGTGAAAAGAGTCATTCCAGGTGTTTGCAGCTCCAGGTGTCCTGGTTGAAAGTAACTTTAGTGACTTTCAATGATATTTCTATAGGCAAGTAAATTGTTTAATATTTCACACTAAAGAATCTATGCAAGTGTTACATATTCCTAACATTTGTGTGAATTTGGTCAAGAGAGTGACAGTCATGTAACTTCAACTTAAATTATGTAAACAAATACCTGACTAGATTTGTTGTCTTAATTTGAAGTCTCACTAAGTTTAGGTACTATATTAAGACATTTAAAAGAACTACAGTTTCCCATATTTAAAAGTTTAATTTATTAGACTTAAAATGTTTTTTTTAAGTACTCAGGAATATTTTATTCATCAGATCAGGCGACTGAAATCCTGAAGAAAGGAATCCAATGCATTAAATGTGTAAATGCACTTTAAAATATTTGAAGGAGACTTCCAATCAAGATGGCAGAATAGACAGTCCCCAGCATCACTCTCCCCCACAATCAACCAATTTACAGCTATTAAAAAGCAATGAATGCCAAGCTGGGGCTGCTAGAGCTTAGGGGTAGAGGAGGAGAGNAGTTGCTTGGAGGCTGCAGGGGAGAAGAGGGCCTTGGTGGCCCCCAGGCCAGCAAGACCACCAACAGGATTCCTTCGTGGACCCACATAGGCCCAAGGAGCCACAATAACTGAAAAACGGAGCCACTCAGAGGCCGGTGAGTCATCACAAGGGACCAGTGCATGGCCTGCCCCGCTGGAAGTGTTTGGAGTGTGGGCAGTGCGGGAAACAAGCCCACCAGGAGAATACTGGGACACAGCAATGACAGCTGATCTGCTGCCCAATCAGCACAGGCACACTCTGTGTAGACTGGCCAGGAATATAGAACTGCATGGGGTGCAGTTTGCTGAAAAGATTCAGGCTCAGACCAGAGTTTCCACACAACCCAAGTGTACCGGACCTCACAAGACCCAGAAGTGTGCTTACAAGGTCAACAATTAAAACCTGAACTACACAAAAAGCCTTCCCCAGAGAATCAGCAGCAAAACAGCAATTTAGCTCAACCACAAGGCTCAAGTGCTGGTTCCCACAGGAAGATCCCCTATTATAGATGTAAGCAAAGGACAATAAATTAGTTCCAGTGCAAAGCTGAAGTGGTGGGAATAGTGAATAATCCAACACAGAACTGAAAGAAAAAACAAAAAACCCACAGGTCAGAGACAAAGTTTGATATTAACCAGTAAAGGACTAACACCACCAAAGAACACCTACAAAACCTAGGACTGGAAGCCCCCTCAGGCTCCCAAGCCGGGGTGGGGGGAGGGCTGAGTGCCTCAGCCACACCACACCAACATCCACATCAAGCCCAGCAATGACCACCGAGCCACTGCCAGAAGCCCCCAGGGCTCCCCTGCTGGAATGAGGGGGGTGCCACAGACCTCAACCCTGCCCCCTTCCTCCTCCTCTCAAGCTATCCCTCTCCCTTTCCCCCTCTGCCCCTCCCCCACAACGTCTTAGAATGAAAAGAAAAAAAAAAAAAGATCCAACCTACTGTACAGTCAAGCACCCCATAATGACATTTTGGTCAATGCCGGCCACAAAGATTACAATGGCTATACCCCCTAGCCTAGGTGTGTAGTAGGCTCCACCATCTAGGTTTGTGTAAGTGCACTCTGTGATGTTTACACAATGACAAAATTGCCTAATGGCGCATTTTTCAGAATGAGTACCTGTTGTTAAGTAATGCATGACTCTATAGCACAATGACGTACTTATGCATTAGGGGGTTGAAAGAAAGGAGGCCCAGAGGAGTGTGTTCTTGTTGTTAATCTCTTACGGTACCTAATTTATAAATTAAATTTTATCATAGATGTGATGGCACACTCATCCCTCAGTATCTACAGGGGACCGGTTCCAGGACTCCCGTGAATAGCAAAATCCTAGTATGCTCAGGTCCCTGATATAAAATGGCATGTATTTGCATATAACCTATGCATATCCTCTTGTATACTTGAAATTGTTTCTAGATTACTTGTAATACCTAATACAATGTAAATGCTTTGCAAATAAAATATTTGAAGGTATTTAACCAAGTTTGTAAATGAAAGCAAACGACAGTCATAGCCCCACTTAAAAGTGATTGTTAAAATTTGCTAGCTTTATAAATAGATTAATAAAATTTGAAGCTAAAGTGCAAAGCTGAAGTGGTGGGAATAGTGAATAATCCAACACAGAACTGAAAGAAAAAACAAAAAACCCACAGGTCAGAGACAAAGTTTGATATTAACCAGTAAAGGACTAACACCACCAAAGAACACCTACAAAACCTAGGACTGGAAGCCCCCTCAGGCTCCCAAGCCGGGGTGGGGGGAGGGCTGAGTGCCTCAGCCACACCACACTAACATCCACATCAAGCCCAGCAACGACCACCGAGCCACTGCCAGAAGCCCCCAGGGCTCCCCTGCTGGAATGAGGGGGGTGCCACAGACCTCAACCCTGCCCCCTTCCTCCTCCTCTCAAGCTATCCCTCTCCCTTTCCCCCTCTGCCCCTCCCCCACAACGTCTTAGAATGAAAAGAAAAAAAAAAAAAGATCCAACCTACTGTACAGTCAAGCACCCCATAATGACATTTTGGTCAATGCCGGCCACAAAGATTACAATGACTATACCCCCTAGCCTAGGTGTGTAGTAGGCTCCACCATCTAGGTTTGTGTAAGTGCACTCTGTGATGTTTACACAATGACAAAATCGCCTAATGGCGCATTTTTCAGAATGAGTACCTGTTGTTAAGTAATGCATGACTCTATAGCACAATGACGTACTTATGCATTAGGGGGTTGAAAGAAAGGAGGCCCAGAGGAGTGTGTTCTTGTTGTTAATCTCTTACGGTACCTAATTTATAAATTAAATTTTATCATAGATGTGATGGCACACTCATCCCTCAGTATCTACAGGGGACCGGTTCCAGGACTCCCGTGAATAGCAAAATCCTAGTATGCTCAGGTCCCTGATATAAAATGGCATGTATTTGCATATAACCTATGCATATCCTCTTGTATACTTGAAATTGTTTCTAGATTACTTGTAATACCTAATACAATGTAAA
Source organism: Galeopterus variegatus (assembly GCF_000696425.1). Taxonomy (NCBI): domain Eukaryota; kingdom Metazoa; phylum Chordata; class Mammalia; order Dermoptera; family Cynocephalidae; genus Galeopterus; species Galeopterus variegatus. The sequence continues at coordinate 44,857 of NW_007737066.1, forward strand.
TGCTTTGCAAATAAAATATTTGAAGGTATTTAACCAAGTTTGTAAATGAAAGCAAACGACAGTCATAGCCCCACTTAAAAGTGATTGTTAAAATTTGCTAGCTTTATAAATAGATTAATAAAATTTGAAGCTAAACTTAAAAGCTTAAGGAAGAACTCAAGTTTTCAATTTGTAACTTTAATGAAAAAACATTAATTTTAAAAAACAAACTAAGCCTCATTAATCCTTCTGTGCACTACAACTGCCCCTGAGGATACCAAAAAACTCTTATCAACATCGACGAGGACACTGAGGCAGACAGTTACTGAGTGGCAGAGCTAGGATTTGATCCCAAGTCTGCCAACTGCAAAAGCCCATGCTTTTTTCTTCATTCTTCAGTGCCTTCCCCTGACAAATAATTAGACAACAGTAACATACAATCAACACAAAACTTGAAAAGAAGAATCCATTCTTTCTCCCATGTCCTGCAATGCCTCAGGGTTGTAATTATATCATTACGCCGCAGTACAGACACAGTACAGTGTTTAAGGATTGGGCTGAATTAGTGTGACTTTAATTATAATATACCCTGGAAATGGCTTTTCTTACTAAATCCCTAACATTGGCATGTGTATATATACTTCGCCAGTTTTGCATAAAAGTAGAGTATAAATAGACGGAAGAAATCCAATAACCTATGGCTGATTATTTAAACTGTAAGTATGTTTGTTTTATAGATAAACTGGAGTTTCCTGTCCTCAAGCTTTTTCTTTAGATTAGTTCTGTGTGCCCCTGGGGAAGAGGGACTGCTTATGAGGGTGTTCCCCTCTAAATATTCTAATAAAAACCAAAATCCAAATCCCCAAACAGATAAGATATGATTATCCTCATTAGCAGCCCGCACTGTGGAAGGTCCAGTCAGGACACCCAGCCTATTATCAATGACTGCGTTCCAAAGATCCACCTAATTCCAAAACAGCAGAGCTCACTCTATCTATAGCTCGTTCAGCAGTGCCTGCTTCCCATTGTCTCTGCATTTTCTGTTGACGAGGAGGAAAGGTGGTGATGGTTGTTGGGGACCACAGTTGGTGGACTTCCCAATAGCCATTAAAGCCCTTCCTCCTTGCTAACAGATTCCCAGTTTTGCTCAGACAGGCAGCCTAGGGAACAGTTATGATTACCCTGTTCTTTCTTGCTAGTGATAGGTTTAGAAGTGGACATGTAACCTAGTTTGAGCTAATGAGATGGAAAGATAAGACTGCAGTCCTGTGTAGGAGACTTCTGGGAAAGATTTCTTCCTGGATACAAGAGCAGGTGTTGTGAGGAGAAGCTCTTCTGGCTATGTCCTCCTGCTGCTGGGATACTGTCTTTTGAGGAAGAGATGCTTGGAATTTCAATAGTCGTAGTAGAACTGTAGAAGGTAGAATTTCCATCCATATCAGCACTTACTTAGAGGATAACAAAACTTACTGTTGTGTTTCGTTCAGCTGGTTCTAAGCAGCAGTATTTGATGAAAGACCTTGGAACTTTGAGGGGCTCCCGGAACCCGATCCTGGACCTAACTGAAGACTCTTTGCTAATCAGCGAGCAATGAGATGGGTTTTAACAAATTGTGGACAGGCTTATAGACTTGTTTTGCTCTACCCAGTGTACTAGTTTTCAAGCCTTAATCAGCCTAACCACCACGAACCACTCTTTCTCATTTAACACTTAAAACCCCCTTTTACCCCTCAAGAAACTTCTCAGTGAGTTTTTTCACTTAAATATATTCCTTAACAATTGCTTTAATAAACCTGTATTTTTTCTAAAAACAAACAGAAAAAACCCTGGTGTCTTGTTGTTTTTGCTCACATGACCATAAGGAAAGCACAGAGATGATTCTCCAGATCCCTCACCTCACAATGTTGTTGAAACAACCTTGAAACCATCCACTCCTAGACTTCTTGCTAAGTAAACCTTAAATATCCTTATATTTTATGCCAGGGATTGACCACTGACAGCCTGTGGGTCAATAAATAAAGTTTTATTAGAACATAGATATGCTCACCTGTTTATGTATGTCTATGACTCCTGCATGCTACACTGGCAGAGCAGAGTAGCTGCAACAGAGACAGTATGACCTGCAAAATCTAAAATATTTACTATATGGCCCTTTACTGAAAAAGTTTGCTAACCCCAGTATTCAGTACTGCTAGTTGGGTTTTCTGTTGCATAATGTTGAAAGCATACCAAAATGATACAGCTACATTTTGGCTACTCCCTCTAATTCCTGGATCCTCCCAGTAAGATCATAGGTATTCCTACACACACTGACCCATGGTGGATCAAGGACTGAATCCAATAGCTCCTTAATCTAAAATATTGTGCAACTGCTGTCACCACTGTCTGGTCCTCCCAGCTCTTTCTCAGATCTGTGACAGCCATGCTCTGTCTCAGCAGGGATATCACACATGTAGTCTGGAACATTCTTATAACTCTTCCTTTCCCCTGGGCTAGCTCCTATTCATTTTTTTGCAGTCTGACTCAAGTGCCATTTCCTCAAGAAAAGATTCTCTCACCCACCAAACTAGGTCATGTCTTTGTTTTATGGTCTCATGGAACCCTAAACTTCTCTGTCATAGCACTTATTAAAAATTGTAACTATGGCATAAATTGTGTAATTAGTTTTTAATATCCCCCTTCCTTTTTAGAATGAAAGTTTCATAAGCACACGGACTAACATTCTTGTTTATGTTCTTTAACCCTAGTGCCTAAAAGATTACCTTGTATGCAGACGCTCAAAATAGATATGCAAAAAATGAATGAGGAATACATGAATGGAACAAATAGTACCAATCCTAGTTTGAACCAAAGTTCTGAGTGAACTCCTAGGCCCTTTACTGGACAATGTCCATCTTCCAGAAATATAAGAGACTCAATTGTGTTAGTCTGGTGTGTTTTGTCACCTTTCCCAGGGTGATAGAGACAAAAGGGATTACTCAAAGCCCATTTCTTCAGAGCAGTGAGAGGCCTGAAGGAGTTAATCCCAGGAGCAATTCCTTCAAGAGAGAAGGATCCTAGGAGTAACCCCAAATCAGGTTTTCTCTGTTTTTATTGTCCAGGCAAGAAAGTTACAGAAAAGAACACAGGCAGTTAATCAGTCATAGTATGAGTCAGAAAACTAATCTATGTGAAGTACAAAAAGAAACAACAAGATAATCACCATGGCAACACTTTAGTTCCCTAAGAAACTTAAACAACTGAAGGCAAGATGTGGAACATCCCCCAACCATTAACCTTGAAGCTTTTAGCTCACATACTTTCCCATCATTAGGTTTAGCTGCACCAAGGACAACTGCCCTTTAGAGGAATAACTTTTGCTGTGTTACAATTCTTTTTATATAAAACAGAGACTTTACTCCTGTGTGAGTTTTCTGTTTTTCCCAACTTAGCATTTCTATGAGTATACTAAAAAGTTAGACTATTCCTTAAACTACAGGGTTTTGGCCCTACTAAAAACTGAGGGCTGTGGCCCTACTAAGCTACTACCTATGCTAAGGGCTTTGGCCCTACTAAAATCCAAGGACTGTGGTCCTGCTAAGCTAAAGGTTAAGGCCCTGTGAAACACATATGCTTTATTAATGTTTGTATCCTCCATGTTTTATGCGAGTCTTAGAGTATCCTAACATGTGTAACAAGATCTGGCACATCAGCCACCCAAGCCAGCCAGCTTTCTCCTCATTTTTCTAACATGACATCTGAATTGCCTAATCCATTCACCTGGTGATCTTTCATTCATGTATATCAACCTTTGCTCAGCCACAGAAATGTGGTTCAGCCACTCACTTGCTTGAGCCCTTGCAGCTACTTAACCTCTGTTTTCCCATCTGTAAAATGAAGGCAGTGGTAGATAGATTAGAGAATTCTCCCATTGTAAAGAGGATATGTAAGCTTCTGCCTAAACTCGGACATATCAGAAATAAGAAAGAAGAGGGAAAACGCCTTCAGAAGGAAAAAGCAGTCCTGTAGTCCTATTAACAGAATCCACTGAATATTGACCTGAGACCATTTTAAACATAAAGAAAGTACATTTCCTTTCCATGGCTAGTCTGAAGGTTTCCTCCTCCTTCATCAGTAAAGGGATCTTGAGATCAAAATGGATCTATGAGGATCATGTCACTTTCAAGTATAATGACAAGTACCATTGAGTCTAAATTAAAGTTGCAATCTCACTTCCAATTGAAAACTCTGCTCTCCCCAACATCCCCCAGTTTGCAACCTTCAACATAGTCCGGAGTCATGGTCAGGAATCTTTGGTGGAGAGTGGGGAGAGGGTTTCTGAGTTTGTTTTCCTCCCTATACTGGCTCTCCAGATTTGAGGGGAAAAGGAGAGAAAGAAGAAGGGAGGGAAACATCATTTCTTAGCTCTGATGCTGCTGTTTTAAGTCTCCCTGGGCTAATACTGTGTGTTTTCAATTGGGGTTTCCATACCCTGGGTCTTTGGGATTGTTGGATGTATGGATTACTTGGAAGCACCCTGATGATCTACACCCCTGAGGATCTACACATTGTCCCGCTCCCTGACATTAGTATGAGCAACACACACTCCAGCTGATCTCTTGCAGTCTTCCACCCCCAGCTTTTGCAGCTATCTTACTGTCCTTTTCTGCTGGGGTGACTTTCAAGGAGCTTTAAAGCCAGTTGCCCTCTGAAATGTCCCCTTGGCCTATGGAAAACTCAGGCATCCCTTCCATGCTCAGTGGCAGAATCAGATCACTCTTCTGTTGCTCTTTCTCTCTGCCCTGCTGTTGCAAACTGCTCATTCAGTGTCCCACCTTCAGGGTGCTTCAGACAGGACACAGGCATGACCCTCTGTGTTCACATGTGCCCTGACCTCTAGGGAAGGGAGCATGTACCAAGGTCCAAAGAACTTTCTCACTCTACTCTGCTTGAGAAGCAGCACCTGCATGGGCCTGGGAGTGTTGATAACACCAGCCAGCATCCAGCCAGGAGTGAGAAGACACATTCCCCTTCTTGCAGGAAGCCCCAGTTCTTGGAATGGTTCTCTGGGGGCTATTGTCATTTCATTTGAGAGGTGGGGAACTCATGGGGAGGCAGCAAAGATGACACAACAGTCCCTATTTGACTAACAACTCATTAGTGTGAAGTTCCTATTTTAGCAAACTGAATTTGAGTTTCTTGTCTTTTCTTATGTAGGCTGATTGGGGTAATAGAGTGTTGCAAGGCTATCTGGCTCTCCTTTTTATAGCAACTTCAGGTATATACCTAGCATCTCCTCTTTAGAATATGAGGGTCCTTATCAGTGATTGTTTTCAGCTTTACAGCTGTAGCCTAAAGTCCAAGACAAGAAGGGTCCCATTAATCTAATAAATTAAAATATTATACAACACATATAAATATCTCACCAAACTTAGACCGTATTATACCTTGCTTTTTTTACTTAAAGATGTGTTATATTAAATAAATAAATTTTTAAAAATGTGTTGTAAAATTTCACATGCTAAATGGGCTCTGAAATGTTTTTAACAGCTGCAAGAGGGAGACAAAGAATCTCTCACAGTGTCAGTAATATTTGAGCTAAAAGGGTCTAAAAGGGTGAGTCACAGTTTTCCAGGGAGAGAAAAAGGAAAAATTCATATTGATATAGAAGCAAGAAAGAACATAAGGTGTTCTGGAAACTTGGGGGAGGGGCAGGGAGACAGAGACATGATCTATACAATCCTCCAAAAGAAGCTTAGAGAGGTTAAGGGATTTGCCAAAGAGCAACTAGCCAGTCAGTGGCCAAGCCAGAATTCAAAGTCGAAATTTCTAGCAACAAAGGGGAAAATGAACATAAGATGGAAAGGAAGAAATCGAAGAAACCAAAGTCATGATGAAGGAGAAAAAGGAATGCTCCAAAAGTGAGAGAGTGGAAAGGAGAGAAAACCCTCTGCTGTTGTTTCATTTCTCATTCAGTCCCTCTTGTTCTCAGAGCAGCCTGAGAAGTTGACCACCAGTCTCTCTCATCTGATGAGTGAAGTGTAATAAATGTGTGCTTTGCTTTTCTGTACAATGTGAATACTTTCCAAAATTAGCCCTGTCCAACTGTTAAAATCCCCTTGTTCTCAAACTCTCTTAACAGGAAACAAGTAGTGGACATCCAGATGTTTCTCTTCATGGTGTTTGTCTGTGTAGTATTTATGTTGATCTTTTTCTTGTCAAATCATGACTTTATAAAATGATTTATTACGACAATTGATCATTTGCACAAAAGTGCTAAAAAGGGGAACTGAGGGAAGCACGGATACAGGGTGATACATGCCTCATTAGCCAATAATCTATCTCAGGAAACCATTTCTGAGAGCCACAATTCCAGCAAAGGCCCAGAGTTAAGAAATATATCAAGTGTGTGACTCAGCTGAGACTGTACCTTTTCTCAGCACAAAGAGCAACCTTGATGAACCTACCTTCTGAAGGTTAAGGAAGAAGTAGATCTGCCTGCAAATCATGGAATCTACCAAAGCCTGTGTATACCAAAATAGCATCTTCCTGCAGGAAGAGAGCTGACAGAAGCTGGGATAGTGAGCCATCAATAGGCTGTCACTATGGGTATCATTGGTTATCCCTTACCTTGTGCCAGGAACTGGGCCAAAAGGGGTAAGCATTTTGCATACACTGCCTCATTTAATGCTCACAACAGTCCTTGGCAGGAGGTACCATTTTCATGCCCTGTTTATAGATGAGGAAACTGAAACCCAAGAGAGGTTAAGCAAACTAAAAATTATACACCTTAGCAAGTGGCTGAGCTGGGAACCAATGAAGGTACATCTGAGTCCAAGGAGATGAAATTGTGCTTCAGTTTCTAAAAACCCAAGGGCTGTCTCTTTCTCTGTTGGTAACTTTTATTTTATTTTATTTGGCTGGCTGATATGGGGATCTGAACCCTGGATCTTGGTGTTATAACACCATGCTCTAATCAACTGAGCTCACCGGCCAGCCCTCCTGTTGGTAACTATTTAATGAGAGTCATTCTCTACTGTCATCTACGGCAGCTTTTTTGCTTAGATGATGGGTCATTTTTGATTACATTTCTTATCCTCCTTTTTGACTGCCATTGTTTTGTTCTTTCTTTGAACCCCAAAGATAGCTATAAAAGGCAAACAGCATTTCAGTCATTCTCTACTGTCATCTACGGCAGCTTTTTTGCTTAGATGATGGGTCATTTTTGATTACTTTTCTTATCCTCCTTTTTGACTGCCATTGTTTTGTTCTTTCTTTGAACCCCAAAGATAGCTATAAAAGGCAAACAGCACATATGTGGCAGATCACAGTGATTAGAGATGGGAAAAAACAAAAAAACCAGCTACTGGGTTGGATCCTGGAAGCCTTTCTCCTGCCAGGTAACCGTGTACAAAGAGATAACTTATCAGACCTTCGACTGCTACCATGTTTGATTAATTGTTCTTTCTTCTTCTTTAATTAATTAATTGGTCTCTCTTCCTCTTTAATTATGATCTTAGCCAAAATTCCACACTGTTTGTCCCACTATTAAAGAGAGAGAAGGAAGAAAAAAATGAAGATAAATATAACCAATTTTATTTTATTTGGATCTGCTCTTTCTCATTAGCAACTTTATGGTTTTGGTGTAGAGTGATATTTAGTACAGAAAAGGCATTTTCTCTATGTTTTTTAACATAATGTTTAATTGGTTTGTCCCCTTTGGCCTAGCTAGAGAAAAGCCTCTATCTGACATGCACATACTGTATGTAATAATAGGCATAAACAAAAGTCAAACATCTGCTCACCAGACCTGCCCCTAAGTCTTCTTCTTAAGCACCAAAGGAAGCATCTCAAGTTAGTCTCCAGTTTGACTTTGCAGGAATGCTGGATGCTCTACAGAGTATAGTGTTTTTGCCTCTCACCTTTCCTGGGAGTTTATAGGGGCTTTGAAGTTCCTCTGAACAAACAGGGTTTCCGTGTTTCACTTATTGTTGAGCCAACCCTGGGGCCTTGGTTCCATCAGCTACCTATTAAGTGTTTAGTAATTTCAGTTTCCACCTTTTGGTCTTGCTTGCTTTGCAAACATCTGGAGAGAGTTAGCTCCCAGGCCTCTGTAACATACCCATTTTGTGGTTCTAGGGAGAGCTGTGTGCTAGGGGATGTTGTTGCCTTTAACGAGCTTTCTTTATGGTGTTTAACTATAGAGGTACCCTTGTTAATATTAACAGACAAAGAGAAAGCAAGGCCACCCCACCCCTATTAAGCAAGAGCTTGACTATGAGTGAGACTCTCATGACAAAAAGGGAAGAACAAATATCATGAAATGGGATTGAAGTACAAGATAAAATAAAACATTATAATAAGTCCAGGCACCTGAAAAGAATATCTCTATACCTGTGCTATTCAATATGATCACCACTAACCTCATGTGGCTTCTGAGCACTTGAAATGTAGCTAGTATATATTAAGATTTACTGTAAGTGTAAAACACACACTAGATTTGAAGACTTAGTATAAAAATGTAAACTATCTCATTAATTATTTTTATAATGATCATATGTTGAAATGATAATTTGAAAATATTAGGTTAAATAAAATATATTATTAAGATTAATTTTACCCATTTCTTTTTCCTTTTTTAATGTGGCTATTAGAAAACTTGAAATTACATAAGTGGCTCACATTTGTGGTTTGTATCATGCTTTCATTGGACAGATGTGCTAGACGACTTGACACATTTTTTAACAGAATATAACTAGGACTTGCAAGATTCCTGTGACTAGGAATCCATTTGACATCAAAGAACAGGAGAGGTATCAAAAGAAATATTAAGAAAATGTCATCCTGAATCTCAACAAGCAGGAAAAGGCAGCTATCAGAAACCACAAAATATTAGAGAGATAGGAAGAATAGGATCTAAGATTCTATAGTAATATAGGGAGACTACAGTTCACAACAAAGTACTGTGTGTCTTTGAATAGCTAAGTCAAGATGAGGTTGAATGTTCCTAACATGAAGAACTGACCAATGTTCGAGGCGATGGGTATACTAAGCACCCTGATATGATCATTGCACACAGTATGAATGTACCCAAATATCATATTGTACTCCAAAATACAATTATCATGGGTCAATTAAGAAAAATAAATTAAAGAGAGAGAGAAATAAAGAGTAGAATAGTGGTTGCCAGAGGTAGAGTAAGGGGGCTGGTGGCATGCCTGAGCATGCCAGGTTAAGGTTGGTGGACTGGTACAGTTACAAAGTCACAGATAGGAAGAATAAGTCTGGTGCCCTAGGGTGACAATAGCTAATAATATTGTATTGTATATTTCAAAATATCAGAAAAAGAGGGTCTTGAATGTTATAACCACAAGAAATAATAAATATTTAGGTGATAGATACGTTAACTATTCTGATCAGATCATTATACAATATATGCATGTGTTGAAACAATAAACTGCACC
>NW_007737066.1:54549-57108 GCF_000696425.1 Galeopterus variegatus
AATAGCTAATAATATTGTATTGTATATTTCAAAATATCAGAAAAAGAGGGTCTTGAATGTTATAACCACAAGAAATAATAAATATTTAGGTGATAGATACGTTAACTATTCTGATCAGATCATTATACAATATATGCATGTGTTGAAACAATAAACTGCACCCCATAAACACGTACAATGAAAAGAATAAATAAAAATCTTAAAAATATAATAATATAAATTTTAAAAATAAGTAAAAGTGAAAAAAAAAGAAACTACTGGTTGGTAAGTTGTACTTTTCAGGATAAAATTCTACAATTAATTACTAAAGACAACATTATGAGCAATTTAGGAAACAAGCAGATGATTACAAAGAAGTGGCTGAGTTCATTGCAAACAAGGCATAAGTGACTAGACCGACAAATCTAGGGAATTATATCAACATGCCTGATTTAGTGAACTATCACACAGACCTTCTCATGGCATCCCGTGGCCAAGTTTCAGAAACTTGTATTGGATAACAGTAGTAGGCAAAACCACAATTGTTTGAGTATTTGTAAATATTATAGATGGTCTTGAAAATCTATTTATAGGAAGACCTATAAAAGAGATCACAAAACTAAAAAATTTAATTAAATAAATATGATAGATATCAAAATCAATATTCAAAAAATAATGCATCGATCATGAGAATATCAGACATTTAACCACTGTAAATATAGTGTGTAGGTAGAGCACTAAGTTGGACCAGATTGAAAATAACACACATGAAAAGAATCAATTTTTTTTCTAAAGTACAACACAAAGTAAATGTGTAATATGCTTGTGGAAAAATATCATAGGAAGTAGTAGTCTCACTTTATTGTACTGAACTGGCCAAATCTAGAATATTTTGTTCAGGTCTTGGATAACCACAATGGTGAGGGACTCTTAACATGGAAAGCAAAGGCCATACAGCCTGACAAAGAGGCACTCTGAGGGCGACATGAGAGCTATGCTCAGTGCTGTCATGTGGAGAGTGTAGATGTTCTGCTTTGCTACAAAAAGGCAGACAGATCCAAGAACAATTGCTGGAAGTTACAGGAAAGGGAGGAACGGATCACAACAAATAAGAATTTTTAAATAATCTTGGAGCTCTCCATGAGAAAGAATGAATGAGCTCCCTCTCCTTAAGAGTGTTTTGTAGAGGCGAGATGGGCATTCTTCAGGAATATTAAAGAAAAGACTCCTCTTTTGGAAGGCAGGTTAAATTAAGTGAAATCTTTATATTTCCAATTCTAAGGCTTAAAATCCTGTTATCAGTATTGGGAGTCTAAAGATATCCTGCAAGCTTCCACTTTGGTAAAATTAATCTAAACATCATCAGGAAGCTCGTTACCCAATTATGATGCACCAAAAAATAGACTATCAAGAAACCTAGCACGTAAGTGGTCCTGTGCATGTGCTTGGGGGTGGGAAGGGAGGGAGCAAAGCTCTTATTTGTAGTGTTTGCCAATTTCTGTGGTATAAATACTCCTACCATGGCAAATTTTAATCTACCCACCACTTAACAACCAGCTTGCAAATTTCCTAAACACTTAACACACCACTGCTAGCACATCACTTAGCAGTCAGAATCTGGTGATCAATCAATCAAGTTTTGGTTTGCTTGTCTGTTTGTTTTATGTTTGCTATGGGTCCCACACTCTGAAAGGTGTTAATATGTAACATGGTCTTCTCCCTCAAGGAACTTAAGGCCTATGGGGGGTGGTAAGAGAGGTAAAGATTAACACAGAGAGAGAGAAAAAAAAGAGAGTATTTTAAGACATGGAACAGTGCTGACCATAATAGGTCCGTGCCAGTGGAGCTCAGAAAGCAGCGAAGGCAAAACAAAAGCAAAAGCTAATGTTTATTGAGTGTTGAAATGTTCCACATGCTGTGTGAGTCACCACTCTTTATATCTCAAGAAACATAATCATAACCCTATGAGGTAGCCATTGTGCCCATTGTATGAATGAGGAACCAGAGCTCAAAAGTATCGAGACCTGTACCTGAGGCCTCATGACTGGCAGGTAGCACAAGTCCATCTGAATCTACAGATCAAACCCATTCCAACATTGCCTCCTTTGCATCACCAGGGAAGGAGGAAGTTCGGACCAAAGCTTAACTGGAAGGACAGAGTTTAAATGCTTCCTTCAAAACCAGAAGTCTACAGAGCACAGGAACAGTCCCATCTGGCAGCAAAGCAGCCCTGCTGCAGTTGACTGGGACAGCTTCTCTGACGACAGTATCGCTGCTGAGCCACAGCTGATTCAGAAAGTAAGGCAATGCGGACAGCAGGGAGGTCGTACCCCAAACCCTGCCCATCTGCACAAAAACGCTCCTCACTGCTGCTATATCAGATGGACTCATGTGTGGGTTTTGAGTTTTCGTTAAAAATTCCAAAAGTGGCCGGCCCGGTGGCGCACTGGATAGTGCACCGCTTGGGAAGCGCGGCGGCGCTCCCGCCCGAGGGTTCGGATCCCACATACAGACCGGTTCCCGCTCACTGGCTGAGCGAGGCGCGGGAGCAACACCGAGGGTTGCGATCCCGTTGCCGGT
>NW_007737067.1:0-10347 GCF_000696425.1 Galeopterus variegatus
ACACACACACGGTCACACTCACACACACACACGCACACACACACGCGCACACACACGCGCGCGCACACACACGCACACACATGCACACACACGCACACACACGCGCGCACACACGCACGCACGCACACACACACGCGCGCGCACACACACACGCTTAGAAAACAGTCACACTCTCCCTCTGTTCTCTGTTTTGGCTGGATGGCTNTGGGGGGAGTGGGATTGTAGGCCGGTCCACAGGCCCCGGGGTGCCCTGAGTCGAGGTAAGCAAATGGCACATCTCAGTGTGGAGCCGAGCCAACCGCAATGGCTGGCCTGGCTTCACTAAGCTGTCTATCTCCACCCCCACCTGAGAAAATGGAGGCAGCTCTGCTGTGGGTGCCTAGCCTGGTGTGGTAGGTGGGAGCTAGGTGGGCGGGGAGCAGTCGGGCTTCGTCCCGCAAGTGGGGCTGGGCTGGGGGTGACTCACAGAGCTCGCAGCGTTGGGCCGGTCCGGCACGCCTCACTCCATTTCTGCGCCAGTTCCGCTGGCTTTCCTGGCCTTTGTTGACTGGGCCGCTCATCCGTTCCCACAGCAGGGCTTGGGTGCTCTCAGGAGTCCTCCTCTGTGTCGGCCCCAAAACCTCGAACCTGCTCCCGCTTGTTTGTCAATGCAGGATCGTTGTTGAAAGAATTATTCGCCTTTTGTTGCTCTTGGAAATGCAATTAATACTCTGGTATCACAGCGCACAGCTCTCAGGATCGCGCTGTCTCCTGGCGCGGCCGCTCCAGACCCGTCACCATCTTGAGAATCCCCAACTTATTCTCTATCTCACAAATTTTTTGATTTCTGTTGTAGCAGTTATCATTACCCCAAATTATCTTGGCTTGTTACTTATTCTGTTAATTGTCTGTTTTCGGAGAGGTCAGGGACCTCATCTGCCTTGATCTCCACTTACCAACAGTGCCTGGACAGCGTTGGCAACATAGTAGGTGACCAATAAAACTCTCCAGAGTGAATGAACAAATGAACAAATGAATAAACTAAACACCTTTTGATCAGTTTGATGAAGACACTGCTGACTTTTCCTCCTCCTGTCTGAAGCCTCCCCCAGCTCATCTACACCTGGAACTTGGCCCACCCTGAGCCCCATCACTCCAAACTCGTAATGGCCTCAGACTCAGATCAGCTGCCTCAGCCTTGGGGAAATCTTACTTCCTAGTTAAGGAGAAAAAAATTTTTTTGTTCTTCCTTGGCCCTAAAACAAATGTGTTGTTTGTTTCACTGAGGTTGCCCATCTCCCTCAAGCACTCTCATAAGCGTCGTGGGCATCGATTCCCAAGCCAGCAACTCAGGTGTGTAAAATAACTTGATTCTTTTGTAACTAAAGATAGCGTCTCTCCAGAGCCCTCATTCTGCCTAATGGCAGAAAACAACAGACTCAGTTCCAGGTGAGTGGCTTCAATTCAGGATGGTAGATTTTCTTCTAGACCATTAAGGATTTTCTTCCTCCCCTTAGGTTGGCTGTGTGTTGTGGGTTCACATGGGGTCGGATGCAGTCCTTGGCTGTCGGCTCCCTGTTATCATGCCCCCCCGCATGACTTGGTCCTCTGTGGGACCCCGGGTGCACAACCTCCCTGCATAGGGGGGAGTGAGAACCCAAACAGTCTCTCCTGGGTCTCTCTGCTCTGAAGCCTCCTCACATCTCCTGTCCATCTGTCCTTACCCTGGCAACGTGGGTCCCATGTGCAGTACCAGCTTCCAGATGCCCAGGTAGGAAGCAAACCCAAGTACTCCCTGCTTTCAGACCCCACATTTATCTGGGTCGTGTATCATTTTCTTTCTTTCTTTTCTTTCTCTCTCCCCCCCCCCCACTTTCTTTCTTTCTTTTTTACACATTTTGGAGTTCTGTATTTAGTTCATATGGAATAAGTTCTATATATTTCTTAGATTAAAAAGTCAAGGTGAGTTACTTTTCACAATTTTGTGTGTACAACAATGAACTAAAGATGTTAAAATGCCCATTTTAGGATTAAATTTGGAAGAGGGTGTTGGGTGCAGGCCCTCTTCTCACAGACCCTCCTCAGTGTACATTTCTTCTTGAATTATTTTCTCTTTCCCAGCCCAGAGATAGTTTTTGCCTATTTTAGGACTGGGGAAAAAAAAGGACTCAGAAAACATTCTCCCAAGCCTCTCTACATTGCAGTAGAGCGATATGCTTGAAACACACGCGCACGCGCACACACACACACACACACGGTCACACTCACACACACACACGCACACACACACACACACGGTCACACTCACACACACACACGCACACACACACGCGCACACACACGCGCGTGCACACACACACACACATGCACACACACACGCACACACACACGCGCACACACGCACGCACGCACACACACGCGCGCGCGCACACACACGCTTAGAAAACAGTCACACTCTCCCTCTGTTCTCTGTTTTGGCTGGATGGCTTCTCCAGGGAGCTGAAGCCTCGCGGGTAAGGAGGAGGAGGAGTGGGGGAGGGTCCAGGAATAAAAGGGAGACCCCGAGGCAAAAACATATCTGTCACTTCTTCACAATATCATCCTGCTGCATGGATATCACTGACCTTTCCTGTAGGGTATCACCACCCCTGGAGACTCTGCTCTGGGATGACCTAGCACCTGACATGGGGCTGAGTAGCCTCTCATGAGAGCCCCAGGTGTCCCCATGTCTTGCTCAGAGTGTCCCTGAGTTCACTGTCCCACACCAGACTTGCTGGGGGGAGGTGGGGGAATGGGTGGGGGTAGGGAGGTCCCAGGAGGCTTGGTAGCAGCCCAGCAGCTCCTACACTGCCCACTGCCAGCAAACGCCTCTGCCCCTGGTCCTCTCCCCACTGAAGACTCATACAAAGGCGCCACGCACAGAACACACCAGGGTCCAGGTGGGCTGTGCCACAGCCCACCCCGCAGGCGACTCAGAGCTGTAGGTGTCTGAGAGTCAGTCGCACCTTCCCTGGCTCCCTGGGAAGATGGTGCAGAATAGACGCTCCCTCTCATCTGCACAATTCCAGCCTCTGTACCTTTGTTTCTCTGGAGGAAAGTCTGTCTTTCACCCCCAAACAATCTTCACTGTGAGATCATCTCCCAGGGCCTTAATCAACAGTGGGATTGTGATGGTTCTTTCCATGCCAGACTTTAAATGTGCAAATGATTCAGCTGCTTGTTGGGGGAAACGGGGATGTGTGGCTTAGTCCACCAGTGGTGCCCTGTGGGTGCCCTGTGAATGCCAGCTGCAGCCAGTCCTGAGGGACTTGAGAGAAGGACATGGGCTTTCTTATCTATCCAGGGTCGACTTCCAGGGAGCAAGGCAAGAAGCAGCCCTACACCCATCACTGCTGTGGACACCTGCTCTTCTGGAGCCTTCTGTGTGCCATGCCCCTGCCTCAGAGAGAGGGCAGAGTCTGTGAGCACAGGGGAAACACTCCCCTTTCCCAGGTATGGTCTAGGAAGGGGGCAAGACCCTGGAAACCCCTCATGCCTAATGTGGAGCAGAGAAGCTGCTGTGGGGTCTGTGCAGGCAGGGCTGAGAGCTGGGTCAGAGGGTCCCCAAACCTCCTCAGAGGGGGACAGAGCACTGCAGGCCCCCAGGCTCCCAAGAGGGTGTGGGAGGCATGGAGAGAGACAAGGATCCTGGAGAAGCCCAGGAATGAAGAGGAGGAGGAGGAGAAAGAGGAGGAGGGGATAGTGGGAAGCTGCAGAGACCTGCAGGGACCAAATTCCTCGGAGGGACTCACAGGAGTGAGGATGTCCCTGTGAGGCTGGAACACAGGGACAGACATGCCCAGGCCAGGTGCCCCTCCCCAATAATGTCATAGCACATGAGGCCCCCACGCCAGTGAGAACTCTCAGCTGAACAACAAATGATGGCTTGGCTGACTAGGTGGAATGCGCGTTCACGTGAAGATGTCGGGGACTGCATGAAGTCATTAGGAGGGCTGGAGGTTAGGGTTGGGACAATGCCCAGGCCTGGCCAGAGGGACATGACCCCCATTCCTCCTGCTGCCCAGCACTGCACACACCCTGGATGCGTGGGCAGTGGGTGGGGCTTCTGCGTCAGCTCAGGTTTGCCTGTCTGGAAATTCACCAAACAAATCAACACTGTTAAACAAATGTCCACTTTTCCCTTGTGGAACCTAGAACATCAGGGAGGAGAGTGAGTGGAGACCCTGAATGGGCAGAGCAGATATCTTCACCAAAGACGGGGCTGGGAGGAAGAGAGAAACAGTTCAGTTGTAGAAAAACTATTTTAAAGTTATTCTTTTGCACATCTGAGGTTGCAGACTGAACTTCATGCTCAATGTAGTTTTTATCCTGTGTCAGCCACGGTGAGAGAATGCACCTTGCCCAGAACCCTGGCTCCCTTGGACGACAGCTCCCTTGCTTGGCTTTCTGAACATGGTGCCCACTGTCAAGGCTGGGGCGAACACAGAGAGAAGGGAACAGCCTGCCCTTCAGTAAATCCTCCTCAGCAACTGCTTCCGGCCGCTAAGAGACTTAGATTCACTGACCTGAGGAGGGTAATTAACTTAAGCAGAGAGAAAGAAGCCAGGAAGGGTTATTCCAGCCCACTGTGGAGGGTGGGGCGGGCTTCTTCATGTGGACACAGTGGGATGCAACCTCTCTTGCTTGGCAGCTGCTGCTCAGGTGCCTGGTCACCATGCTCTGGAGGAAATGTCCTGTAGGCCCCAGGGGCGCAATGGCATCATCTGTGGTCAAGCTGTGTCCCCGATCCCCAGCAAGTTCCTACCATCTCTCATTTTCATGAATTGTGCACAGATCTGTTGGTCTGATCATCAGCGAGTGGATACTCCTTGCTGATTGGTGGCTCATGCACCTTTCACTTCTTCGGCGACATCCTGACTTCCTGTTGGGAGTGACCTCTTAGACATTGTGTGCTGTCCAGGTGAAAATGTCCCTCCTAACCAGAGCTTGCCCCTGCTCTCCAGGACCTGGGCGGAGGGGATCAGTGGGGCGCACACTCCTGCGGGCTCCTGAATGGGCTCCTGGAGCAGCTCCTGCATGTGGCCCACTACTGTCCTTTCCTAACCCCCTTCCCTTCAGTTCCTGTTGCCTGCAGCCACAAGCTCTTCAGCCAGCTGCCCCTGAGTCTGCACCAATGAGCCATGGGGCCTGGACAATGAATCCCAGCTGCCTGAGCCTTGAGTCTTATGCCTGGGTGGGATAAACTCGCCCCTCACCAAGCCCCCATTCTGTGCCAAGCACCATATTAAATCATGTTAAATATGATGATGTGGAAGAAGAGCTATCACATGCAGTGGTTTTAATTCACCCCTGTGCTGACCAGGGGGTCTTCCCTCATAGTTCCGGAGCCTTTGCTTCGAGATAATTAAAATACAAGCTCAATGCCTCCAGAGCTGAGGGTGCATATTGACTCTGGGTCCATGTAATAAGACACAGCCATTGAGAGTGGCTGAGCATCTTCACTTGATTCACCTTATCTGATGTAGGGTTTTCAGTTGGGACTGTTCAAAAAAATAAAGATATCCTAAGTGAATAAAAGTCTGATTAACAATTTAATTTGAGCCTGGGGTTGAAATAGAGGTGCAGGAGGAACTCTCCCACCTGCGTAAAGAAGGAGGTTTTGCGACTATCAGATCATTCTGACGAGGAGACTTTTTTGCACTGTGGATCCCTACATGGAGACCGACCTAAGTTTTCACTAACTCCTTGGCTCGGGGTCTGGATGGGGGATGTAGTGGGTGGAACTGTGGCCCCCAAAAGATATGTCCATGTCCTAATCCCTAGAACCCATGAATGTGACCTTATTTGGAAACAGGGTCTCTGCAGATGGGATTAAGTTAAGGATTGCAAAAAGAGATCATCCTGGATTAAGGGTGTAAGTTCAGTAAGTGTCCTTATAAGAGAAAAGCACAGAAATATTTGAAAACTGGAGACACGAGAAGGCCATGTGAAGACAGAGGCAGAGCCTGAAATGAAGCACCTACAAGCCAAGAAACGACAAAAATTTGGGGCAACGACCTGAAGTTGGAGAAATAGATGGGATGGAGCCTCCAGAAGGAACTACTGGAGTGAGCAGGACTGACGCCATTGGGACCTCAAACTGCATGGGTGGTAGGGAAATTTAAAAGACAGTTTTTTCCTTAGTATGCATTTTTCTGAGTTCCCTCTTTTCCCATGGTTATTTGATATTTTGAACCTTGGTCAGAGGGCAAGATGACATTATTTACATAAAGGTAAAGCTGTTTTCCAGTCAGCCTGGAGCTGAAAACTTGCCACGAGTCACATACTATGCAGACCCTGAGAAACCATGAAAGACATCAGTAAAGCTGTGCTGATTCCAGCCCTCCAGCAGGACCCTGAGATAGCAGTAGAAACCAGATGGAGCCTTGGCGAGACCTTGTACCTGTGGCTCAGCTCCCCCTCCCTCCAGCTTTTCATTTCCCACGTTCCATTCCCTCAATCTCCTCTGTACAACCCCCTCAGTAAATCTGAGTCTTCAAGATGGTTTTAGTCTGGCCATTCCCTTTCAGGTTTACTGGAGAGATGGGTTAGCCTAGCATCTCTCCTCAGGTCACCGGTATTCCTTAATAAAAGCCTACTTCCATTTTCACCAACATTTGACTTTTGGGTTGTTTACTTTTGCTTGGGAGCCAGCAGCTGGACTTGGGCCTGGCAACAAGATTCGGCAAGCTTCAGCCAGGAGCTGAGTGCCCCCCAGTAACAGAACCAGCCCTGCACACACCCTGATTTTGGACCTCTGGCCTCCAGAGCTGTGAGAGGATAGATATCTGTTGTTATCAGCTACCCAGCTGTGGTAACTTGTTGCAGCAGTCCTGAGAGACTCACATGGTGGGTCTTCCTGTGCTCCCCTGATGAGAGGCAGCAGAATGGGGGTTCAGAGGGTAAGAGAAAGTAGCAGGATGAAGCTAGGTGAGTCACCTCCAGGGCTCCATCCAGGTGCTGCTCACTCATCCTCTCACCCTCCTTGAGGGGTTGGCTGCAGGTTGCCCAGAGCTGCATGGACACCATTCACTCCTTGGGGCCTTGCCACCCATGGCTGCAGCCTCAGCACCAAAATCCAGGCCTGACACATAGTAGGTGCTCAGAACAGGCATTAGAATGAATGGGTGGTTGGGTATTGTCAGAAGCTCAAATTCCACAGTGTCTTATTTTTCTAAGTGTGGTACGAACCCCTAACATGAGCTCTACCCTACCCTCTTCAGATTTTTAAGTGCACAATACAGTATTGTTAACTATAGTCACAATTTTGCATAGCAGGTCTCTAGAATTTATTCATCTTGCATAACTGAAACTTCATACCAGTTGAACAGCAACTCCCCATTTTCCTTCCCCCTGGCAACCACCATTCTACTCTCTGTTTCTATGCATTTGACTATTTTAAATGCCTCATATAAGTGGAATCAAGGGCAAAAGACTTGAATAGACACTTCTCCAAAGAAGACATATAAATGGCCAAGAAGTATATGGAAAAAAGCTCAACATCACTTGTTGTCAGGGAAATGCAAGTTAAAATCACAATGAGATATCACCTCATACCTGTTAGGATGGCTGTTACCAAAAAGAGAAGAGATAACAAGTATTGGTGAGGATGTGGAGAAATTAGAACTATTGTATACTGTTGGTGGAAATCTAAAATGGTGAAGTTGCTATGGAAAACAGTATGCGAGTTCTTCAAAAAATTAAAACTAGCACTACCATATGATCCAGCAATTCGACTTCTGGGCATTTATCCAAAGGAATTGAAACCAGGATCTCAAAGGGATAGCTGCACTCCTGTGTTCACTGCAACATTATTGACAATCACCAAGGTATGGAAACAATCTAAGTCTCCATTGACTAATGGGTGAATGAAGAAAATATCATACATACCTACAAATACACACAATGGAATATTATTCAGCCTTAAGGAAGTAAATCCTGCCATTTGCAATAAAATGGATGAACCTGGAGGATGTGATGCTAGGTGAAATAAGCCAGAGATTGTCTTGAGCTTTGCAGTTGTTTAGCAAACCCTTCTCTGCAGAAGCCAGGTTGGGAGGGGAACACAGGGCAGCTCCTTACCTGGGAGACACTGATGCAGCTATGGTTAGTGGTGGGAGAGGGGGACACCACCCATCCTCAGCATGAGGTCCAAGTGTGGGGTGGACATGGGGGCTCTCAGGTTATATCCCCAAGGAAGTACAGACAGAGACTCCTTAGAGACTTCCATGTCCACTTCATGTTAATCCCTGGAAACCCCATGGCTCTTGATGACTGTCCCGGGACTCTGGGCCAGCAGGACCATAGCAGTGCTTGAGCTGGTTGGTGTCCTGTGGTGAGTCTCCTACACATTTCCTCAGGGCTGTGGGGCCTTCACAGTCTCTTAACCACTCAGCTCATGCCCTCAGAGACCACAGAGAGGTCTGCCCACACCCTCTATAAACATGGCAGCCTAGAGAAGCCACCTAGAACTATTGGCTGAGAATACCTCTGGCGGGACCAGTGGCTCATTCTGTGGGACATATTATGAAAGAACAAACTGTGAACAGATGCTGGGCTCTAGCTCCATATGCATGGCAAGGGAAGTGAGAGAATCTCCTTATACAGTGAAGTCAAAGAGCTCTGGAGCAGGACCACCCAGTTCACACCTGGCCCCCTTGCCAGATGTTTGCCAGTAGTTGGGACTCTGAGCCTCAGTTTCCACATCTGTAGTATGGGGGCTGAAATGTTGCCCACCCCATAGGCCTGTCATGAGGATCAGTAAGGTCATTCATGTGACACATTACCACAGTGCCTGGGCCACAGGGCATGCTCCACAAATGCCCAACATTATCATCTGATGCTTTTGCAATGCACAGAAAAAGAAAGAGTGAAGTTGGGAAAGAAGAGGTGGAGGAAGCATTTCTGTGATTTAAGTGTACTTGAACTGTAGAAACCAGAGCCAGGCTTCACAGAGCACCTTGGATCATCATGCCTGGGAACTTCCTTCTCTCTACTGAGAACCAAACAAGCATGCTTCCCTGAAGATGCAGGAATCTGGGCTGAGAAATGTGGGGACTTTGAGTCTGTGGCTTCAAATGTGTGAGCAGGTCATCATCAGGAGACGGACTCAGCTGTGGTAACAGGGACTCTGAATAAGAGCAGCTTAAACAAAGTGGGGATTTTGGTTATTAATAGTCCAGGCATATGCTGTCTAGGGTCGGTGGGGATTTCAGGATGATGAGGCCCTAGCTTTTCCACATCATGGCTCCACCAGCCCTGGCAGATCCTTCATCCTCCTCCTGGTCCAGCATAACTCACAGGCATACACTTCTCTCCAGGAAGAGGGGAAAGGAGGGGCAGGGCAGGCTTCAGAGCATGACCTGGAAGTGGTAAGCACCATTTCCTCTCTGGTCCCATTGGCCAGAAGTTGGTCATGTGACCACACTTTTCTGCAAGGGAGTCTGGGAATTGCAGTCTTTATTCTGGGAGCCCATGTGTCTTTCTAAATCCAGGGGACTCTATTGCTACAGCACAAAAGTAGAGGGATGGACATTGAGGGGCAGTAATCATTGCCCCCAGGGTGGGCACAGGGGCTGTTTCTGCAGCCTTGAGGGCTGTTTCTGCAGCCTTGGGGGACCTTCCCATTATAACCAAAAACAATTTGAGATAAATGAGGTAGAATACAAGAGAATGATTTCAGGTAGGTAGAGGTGACCACTGACTGGGAAGAAAAATCAGACAAATGGTTTCGGACAAGCTGGACTTTTAAGTTCATGAGATTTGTTTTTCTGGAAGCAATTAGATGATGCAATCTTAATAATTAAAAAGAAAAAGACAACAGCCAGCTCCACGTGGGAAGGAGATGGAAATTGCTTCTTAAAACATTTACGCTGCAGCAGCCAGAAGAGCCCACAATGAATGCCTGTTCATATTTTCAAGTTGCTTTTGTGCTGCTGCTGTCTCGAACACTCACTGCATTTATTATTTGTCATTAATGCATTTCATAAGATCTTTGCACCCACCATCTTTCCTTAGCAATGTAAATCCAAACCTGCCGTTCTCTCAAATGGCTCTTCTCTTCTGTGATATCTGGTACCACCTGGGAAGCTCACGGTGGGGCAGACAGGATGCTCTGTCAATCCGCCCACGGACATCTCATTAGCCAGGCGTGGGCAATACCTCTTCTCAATGTGCATGCCAGACCCAGATGCCATGCAGGAAAATTACTATCTGAAAGGAGAATTGGAATGCATAGCTAGTCTGACTCTCAGCAGGCTAAGGCATTAAAAATGATCATTCCCCATATCTGCACGCACAGATGTCAGTATTGCCAGCTGTGGGAGAACC
>NW_007737067.1:10921-12234 GCF_000696425.1 Galeopterus variegatus
AAAATGATCATTCCCCATATCTGCACGCACAGATGTCAGTATTGCCAGCTGTGGGAGAACCAGTCCCTCTCTCTCTTTTTACTCATGGTTTTCCTACACAATAGCCTCTAAGTTGCCTTTCACTTTTAGGAACGACTGTCTGCGATTGTCTGCCTGAGTGTCAGATAAAGAGAATAGTCTCGAAGATACAGTATGGGAATGCAATAATATGTTTCCAGTGCTAAGGCATTCTCTTCAGCTTTCTGAACATGTGTTAACGTTTGTGCAGCCACACACCTGAGTCTGTTCTTGGGAGGCAGCCCAGGAAAGGGCACCAGAAAGCCTGGACACACACAGGCACCCAAATCTGGGGCAATGACTTAGTATCTAAATGCTGAGCTCTGCTTCTGATTACACATTTCAGAAATACCACCCACCTAATACGTCACTTATGATTTGAAGGAGGCAGAGAAATATTGCAGCCAGAGAGTCATTGTGGTCTGGTCTTTTCTCCAGAAAGGTCAGAGATGTCAGAGGAGTGCAGTGACAAGCTGACTCACATATGAGCCCTGACCAGCACTTGGCAAGCTCCAATGGGGGACAGAGACCATAGCTGTTAGAGTATGGGATGGAGGTGCTTCAGACTGGGCCACCTCAGCTATCCAGGGCCCAGAGCTCCAGAGAGACTCAGTGGCCACCAGCCTAGGTAAGATCTGCTCAGGTGGTGGTTTCCTGGTGTGTCCGCAGTGAGTAGGGTGCTAGAAGGCACCAAACGAAGCCTCTTCCCCTTGTATTTGCAGCCTATGGGCTCGTCATGTGCCAGCTTTGGCTGCCACAGAAGTCAGAGTTCCAGGGATGAAGTGAGCCATGGGCTGACTTGGAGATTCTGCAGCCATTGTGATGAGTGTCAACTGAAATTAAGGTTGTTGAGGCAAAAGAATTTTAGAGAAGTGTTTTGGGGAGCCAAATGTGAGGATCGACCTGCAAAAACAGTAGCCAACAGAGTTGGAAGGTCCTCCAAAGTCTACTACAAGCAAAGGCATTTCATAAGGGAGTTTCAAAAGCGAGGGGGGAAAGCTTCAAATACACCCGTCTTTCCCACGGAGCACAAGAATCACAATCACTGGTTACTGGCTAAAACATGGGAGCCGAAAGCACCTATGTGCAACTTTAAGCAGAAACTTCATACTTAAGCTATTCTTAACAGTATCTAAATGGCTTGTTCAGAACATTAATCGATAAACCAACAGCTCTAACCACATACATTGAATATCTTTTTTTTTTCCTTTTTGTCTTTTTTCATGTCTGGCAACGGATCACAACCCTCAGTGTCA
>NW_007737067.1:13151-15991 GCF_000696425.1 Galeopterus variegatus
CGGGAGCGCCGCCACACTCCCAAGTGGCGCACTGTAGCAGTGCGTCACCGGGCCGGCCCTACGTTGAATATCTTAAGAACAAGATGTTGATGCCGAGTTCATGAGACATCCCAAGGCAGTGAGTTTTGGAAAACCTGCTTTATTTTCATTATTTCCTTCATCATTTTCCCCTTTGGATCAAGAACTTTTGATAGGAAGTTTGAAGATCAATTTTGATTTGAAGTTGTGCATGTTTCAGGCCCCACAGAGCTGGGAAGTCATGTCCCTTGCTGGGGGGAAGAGAGAAATGGATTATTGCTGGTGGGTTGAATTAAAGAGCAAATGGGGTGAGTTCATGATTCAAGTGACATGTTATTCATTTACATGATGAATTATTTCTAAATGTTGTGCAATCACAAGTTTAGTTTGAGCAATAGATTTAAAGCAAGCAGAAATACAAATCATTAATAGTTTTACAAGTAAGAGTACAACAATGCTAACAATAATAATGGCAACAATTTAATCCTGAATGGAATGAGGATCCCAACCCAGATGGCAACCCACTAAATAAGTCATTTAGGGGATTTGTTTTTCTTAAGTCTTGTAACCATTTGGCCTGCTGAGTAGTTTTTTATAACTGAGTTTCTTCTCCTGAAATATTGATATATATATATATATATACAGCA
Source organism: Galeopterus variegatus (assembly GCF_000696425.1). Lineage (NCBI taxonomy): Eukaryota > Metazoa > Chordata > Mammalia > Dermoptera > Cynocephalidae > Galeopterus > Galeopterus variegatus. The sequence continues at coordinate 13,817 of NW_007737067.1, forward strand.
GGTAGTATGAGCTATTTATTTGGCCAGCAAGTAGTCCAGAGGTATTCTACTATCAAAAACCACTTGGGGCCCACAGGCCCTGAGCCAACAGTGCCGGAACAGGTAGGTGCTGCCATGGGAACCCCAACCTAGGCCAGTCTGTGCTACCCAAAGGGGCCCAAGAGCTGCCAGGCCCACAGGGCCCGAGCCACTCACACTGGAACAGGTGGGCATCATGCCACAGGAACCCCAGCCAAGACCAGTCCATGTCGCCCAGAGAGGCCTCAGAGCCACTGGGCCCGCAGAGCCCTGAGTGACCTGTGCCAGAACAGGTGGGTGCCCTCCTGGGATTCCCAGCCCAGGCCAGTCCATGCCACCCAGAGAGGCCCGAACCACTGGCCTACAGGCTGTGAAGGACCTATGCTGTGTTGGCAGTCCCTGCAGGATCCTAGCCAGACACTAGGGTTGAACAAGTGGACTGTGAAATCCCCTGCCACAATGACTAAATGCCAAGGAAAGATACCAGAAATATGAAAAACCAAGAAAGTATGACACTGCCAAAGAAAAATAATAACTGTCAAGCTCTAGATCCTATAGAACAGGAAGTCCTTGAAATGACTGACAAGGAATTCTAAGCAACAATTCTAAGGAAACTAAATGAGATACAAGAAAACTCAGTTAGACAACACAACAAAATGAGAAAAAGTATACAGGACCTTAAAGAAGAAATGTACAAAGAAATCAATGCCCTGAAAAAGAATGTACCAGAGATTGTGGAGCTGAAGGAAATAAATACTTCATTCAAGGTGATAAAAAACACAACAGAGAGTTTAATCAGCAGGCTAGAGCAAGCAGAAGAGGGAATTTCTGACTTTGAAGACAGGCTGTTCAAAATAACACAGGCTGACAAAAGAAAAATAAGAAAAAAACAAATAAAAAAATTGAAGAAAATCTAAGAGAGATAACAGACAACCTTAAGGACTCAAATATCTGAATCATGGGTATTCCGGAAGAGGAGGAAAAAGAAAATGGCATTGAAAACATACTCAATGAAATAATGGCAGAAAACTTCCCAGGTATAGGGAAAGACACAGATCTTCAGATTCACGAGGTCCAAAGATCCCCAAACCTATTCAACCCCAAAAGGTCCTTTCCAAGAAATGTTATAGTCAAACTGGCAAAACTCAAAGACAAAGAGAGAATCTTAAAAGCTGCAAGAGAGAAGAAGCAAGTCACCTATAAGGGAGCCCCAATCAGACTAACATTAGACTTTTCATTGGAAACCCTAAAAGCCAGAAAAGAATGGGATGATGTATTCAAAATACTAAAAGAGAAAGATTGCCAGCCAAGAATACTTCACCCAGCAAGGCTATCCTTCTGAAATGAAGGACAAATAGTACATTTCTCAGAAAAACAAAAACTGCAGGAGTTCACTACCACATGACCAGTCTTACAAGAAATTCTCAGGAGAGTACTGGGTTTGGTACCTGAAAAACAACCACCACTGTCGTAAATATTCAAGAAAGAACAAAACCCACAAGTAAAATAAAAATGCTAACGATAAAGAGAAAAAAAGTTTATCTACTACCCCAAGAAACCAACAAACACAGAAAACAAACAGTAAATCAGAAAGAAAGGAACAAAAGACACTTAAGACATCCAAACAAAAATCAATAAAATGCTATGAGTAAATCAACACCTATCAACAACCAACTCTTAATGTAAAAGGATTAAGTTCCCCACTCAAAAGACACAGACTGACTGACTATATTAAAAAGGTGGACCCAACTATATGCTGCCTTTAAGAGACTCACCTCACCTGTAAAGACACACATAGACTAAGAGTGAAAGGATGGAAAAAGATGTACCATGCAAATAGAAACAAAAAATGAGCTGGAGTAGCTATTTTTCTATCAGATAAAATAGACTTTAAACCAAAAACCATAAAAAGAGATAAAGGAGGCCACTATATAATGAAAAAAGGATCTATCCATCAAGAAGACATAACAATCATAAATATATATGCACCCAAAGTTGGAGCAGCCATATTATAAAGCAAACACTATTAGACCTAAAGAATGAGATAGGCACTAATACCATAATAGCAGGGGACCTGAACACCCCACTCTCAATATTGGATAGGTCATCTAGGCAAAAGATCAACAGAGAAACACAAGATCTAAACAACACTTTAGA
>NW_007737067.1:16991-28840 GCF_000696425.1 Galeopterus variegatus
ACTTGGCAGATATCTACAGAACATTCCATCCAACAACCTCAGAATATTCATTCTTCTCATCAGCACATGGAACATTCTCCAGGATAGACCACATGTTAGGTCACAAAGCAAGTCTCAAAAAATTCAAAAGAATTGGAATTATTCCATGGATTTTTTCAGATCACAATGGATTAAAATTAGAAGTCAACAACAAATGAAACTCTGGAAACTATACATACACATGGAAATTAAACAACATTCTACTTAATGACTTATGGGTCCAAGGAGAAATCAAACAAGAAATCAAAAAATTTATTGAAACTAATGAAAATAATGATACTTCATACCAAAACCTGCGGGATACTGCAAAAGCAGTACTAAGGGGAAAATTTATTGCATTAAATGCTTACTTCAGAATGGAAAGATGGCAAGTAAACAACTTTACACTTCACCTTAAAGAGCTAGAAAAACAAGAACAATCAAAACCCAAAGATAGCAGATAGAAAGAAATAATTAAGATCAGAGCAGAACTTAATGAAATAGATACCTTGAAAATGATACAAAACAATAAGTTGTTTTTTTGAAAAGATAAATAAAATTGACAAACCATTAGCAAGGCTAACTAAAAAAAGAAGAGAGAAGACCCAAATAACAAAAATTAGAAATGAAAAAGGTGATACTACAACTGATATCTCAGAAATACAAGGAATCATTAGAGACTACTATAAACAACTGTTTGCCAACAAATTTGAAAATCTGGAGGAAATGGATAAATTTCAGGACACACACAACTTACCAAAACTGAGCCAAGAAGATATAGAAAATTTAAACAGACCAATAACAATAAAAGAGATTGAAGCTGTTATCAGAACGCTCCCAAAAAAGAAAAGCTCAGGACTAGATGGGTTCACTGCAGAATTCTACCAAACTTTCAAAGAGGAATTGATACCAATTCTCTACAAACTATTCCAAAAGATTGAAACAGAGGCCATCCTCCCAAACTCCTTCTATGAGGCAAACATCACCCTGATACCAAAACCAGACAAAGATACAACAAAAAATGAAATCTACAGGCCAATATCCTTGATGAATATAGATGCAAAAATCTTCATAAAATACTAGCTAACAGAATACAGGAACATATACACAAAACTATCCACCATGATCAAGTGGGATTCATCCCATGGATGCAAGGTTGGTTCAACATACTCAAATCAATAATGTGATACACCACATCAATAAAAGCAAAGACAAAAACCCATATGATCATCTGTATAGATGTTAAAAAAGCATTTGACAAAATTCAACATTCATTCTTGATAACGACTCTCAATAAGTTGGGTATAGATGAAAAGTGTCTCAACACAATTATAGCCATATATGATAAGCCCACTGCCAATATCATCCCGAATGGGGAAAAGCTGAAAGATTTTCCCTTAAGAACAGGAGCAAGACAAGGATGCCCACTCTTGCCACTTCTATTCAACATAGTGTTGGAAGTATTAGCCAGAGCAATCAGGGAAGTGAAGGAAATAAAGGCATCCAGACTGGAAAAGATGAAGTCAAACTGTGCCTGTTGGCAGATGATATGATCCTATATATTGAACAGTCTAAATCCTCTTAAAAAAACTCTAAGAGTTGATAAATGATTTCAGCAAAGTTGCTGGATACAAAATCAACACAGAAAAATCAGTAGCATTTCTATACTCCAACAGTGAACATGCAGAAAAAGAAATCAGGAAAGCTTGGTCATTTACAACAGTCATCAAAACAAACAAACAAAAGAACAAACAAACAAACAAACAAACAAAACCTTAGGAATAAAGTTAACCAAGGGTGTGAAAAATTTCTATGATGAGAACTACAAACCACTGTTGAGATTAATTAAAGAGGACACAAGAAGATGGAAAGATATCCCATGTGCTTGGATTGGAAGAATTAACATTGTGAAAATGTCCATACTACCCAAAGTGATCTGTAGATTCATGCAATCCCCATCAAAATTCCAATGACATTTTTCTCAGAAAAAAAAAAATCCTAACTTTCATGTGGAATAACAAAAGACCACAAATAGCCAAAGCAACACTGAGCGCAAAAAAAAAAAAAAAAAAAAAAAGCTGGAGGCATAATACTACTTGACTTTAAACTATACTACAAAGCTATAATAACCAAAACAGCATGGTACTGGCATAAAAACAAACACACAGATCAATGGAACAGAACAGAGAATCCAGAAATCAACCTATATAACTACAGCCATCTGATCTTTGACAGAGTCACCAAGTCTACACATTAGGGAAGAGATTGCCTTTTCTGTAAATAGTGCTGGGAAAATTGGATATTCATATGCAGGAGAATGAAACTAGACCCCAAATTAACTCAAAATGGATTAAAGAATTAAATATACATCCTGAAACAATAAAACTCGTCAAAGAAAACTTAGAGGAAACACTCCAGGAAATAGGATTGGATTCAGACTTCATGACTATGACCCCCAAAGCACAGGCAACCAAAAGAAAAATAAACAAATGGGATTATATCAAACTAAATAGCTTCTGCACAGCAAAAGTAACAATTAACAGAGTGAAAAGACAATCATTCAAGTGGGAGAAAATATTTGCAAACTATACATCTGACAAAGGATTAATATCCAGAATATACAAGCAACTCAAACAACTTAACAGCAAAAAAAAAGGTAACCCAATTAAAAAATGGGCAAAGGAGCTGAATAGGCATTTTTCAAAGGAAGATATATGAACTGGCCAACAGACACATGAAAAAATGCCCAACATCACTTGGCATTCGGGAGATGCAAATCAAAACCACTTTGAGATACCATCTCACTCCGGTTATGATGGCTAATATCCAAAAGACTGAGAATTATAAATGCTGGCAAGGTTGTGAGAAAAAAGAACACTCATACACCATTGGTGGCACTGCAAAATGGTGCAGCCTTTATGGAACATGGTATGGAGGTTCCTCAAACAATTACAAATAGATCTACCATAAGACCTAGCTATTCCACTACTGGGAATATACCCAGAGTAGTGGAAATCATCATGCTGAAGAGATACCTGCACTTCCATGATTATTGCAGCTCTATTTACAATAGTCAAGAGTTGGAACCAGCCCAAACATCCATCATTGGATGAGTGGATAAGGAAACTGTGGTATATCTACACAATGGAATACTACTCTGCTATAAGAAAGAATGAAATTCTACCATTTGTAGCAACATGGATGGATTTAGAAAAAATTTTATTAAGTGAAATAAGTCAGGCACAGAAAGAGAAGTACCAAATGTTCTCATTTATTTGTGGGAGCTATAAATAAGTAAGTAAGTAAGTAAATAAATAAATAAATAAATATAGAAACAAATGGGGAGGGGGCAGGGAAGAAGACACAACAATAACAACAATTCCTTGAACTTGTTAAGATAGTTGTTGATGGGGGAGGGGGAGTGGGAGGGGAGAAAGAGGAATTGGTAAAGGGACACAAAAATCAACTACAATGTATATTGATAAATTAAATTTTAAAAAAACCACTTGGGCTAAAGAGTTTAAAGATTTTTATTGCACTTCGATAGTCTTAGTAGTGTCCTCAGCTATTTGGACAATTGTAGTTGATAGGTTTTGAATCATGTTCCTGTTAACGTAGACCCCAGCACTAGGAATTAACAGTCCTAAGATATTTTGACCTATATTGTCATCATAACCTGCTAGTGTAGTTCTTTTAGATTGAGAATGTAAAGAAAAAGAAGGTCCATTAGTAGTCTTATGTAAAGATAAGGGAATTACAAAGTGCTGTAATAAACATGAACCTTCTATTTGCCAACTATTAAGGAAGTGGTTTGTCTTACTACAAATGCTGACTCTGTGCCAATGCCAAAAACAAACACATATCCTGGGGGAGCACAAACAATTCTGCCCAGGATATTTTTATTGACTGAATAATTCATGGGAAGTTGAGATAATATCAAGTTAAACCAAGGGTCTCATTTTGTACAGGCTTCCCAGAATCCAGTTATACTGGATTCCAGCACCACACTCTCCCAAGTGAGCCCTGGGTGTAGAATATTTGATTAGGTGTCTTTTCCAGTAAACAAAGTCACCAGGGTATAAATGATGCGTTTTTTGATCTTCTCTGGAGAGTGCCTTGTAGAAAGAATCTTTTACAAGCCTAGTGTTATTGTCAAGAAAGTTGACAAGGTTTTTACAATAATGTAAGATGTCACCCTTTAAACCTGTGGGGTTGAGTGTGAGATCTTGTAAGGACATAGGTCTGCCAATAACAATTTCAAATGGAGACCATTTATGTTTTCCAAAAGGTTGGACCTTAAATTAAGCAAGATCAATGAAATAGCTTTAGGCCATGGGAGATTAAAAGCCTCAGTCGTTTTTGTCAATTGAGTTTTTATGATTCCATTGGTGCATTCCACCAACCCAGAGGATTATGGATAGTAGCCACAATGGCAATGTTGTATGATAGGCCAAATATTACAAATAGATTTCATAATTTGTCAAGTAAACTGAGTTCCATGATCTCTGTGGAGTTCTGAAGGAATTCCCCAACAGAGATAGGTTTGTTTAAATAATAATTTTCCTACCTACAAGGCAGTGGCTCTTCTGTATGGAAATGCTTCTACCCAGTGGGAGAACATGAAAATCAAGACCCATACAAATTTATAAACTTGGAAAGGGGTCATTTGGATAAAATCTAGTTGCCAGACCTCAAAGGGTCCAAGACATAGTGGAAAATGACCAGGGAAACCATGGAAAGATTTCTCTGGGTTATGTTTAGAGCACATAGTGCATCTGGAAACAACTTTTTGGACTACTGTAGAGGAAGGTTTCTAATAATATTGTTTACTCCATTCAGTCATCCTTTAAGATCCCCAATGAGTTAACTCATGTACATATTCTAGAAATGGAAGTTTGTAGACCCATAGGAATTATGGGTTTGTCATTAGAACTATAGCAAGTGCCGTTTTGGAACAATAACCCCCTTTTGATTCCCATATATCCTTTTTTGAACCTGGGGATGATTGTTGAGCTTCTTTTAATATGGAAGTAGTAAGTTTGAAAACCCGTATAGAGCAAGTTTCAAGAGGATCCTTTCTTTCTTTCTTTTCTTTTCTTTTTTTTTAAGGCTTCCTGTTTAGCTATCTGGTCTGCAAAATGATTACCTCCACATTCTAGTTCATTTCCTTTGGAATGTCTTGCGAATTTTATTATGGCCAAGGCCTTGGGTTTCTGAATAGCATCTTATAGCTCAGAAACATATCTTTCGTGTTTAATGTTCTGTCCAGTGGAGGTAAGATATCCTCTTTATTTCCATAAATGCCAGAATCATAGTCAACACCAAAAGCATATCTGTATAACATCAATATAGATGTTAGTAATTTTATCTGCAGCTAAAATACAAGCACAGGTTAAAGCAAACAATTCTGCCTGTTATGCTGAGGAGGCATTTGGTAGCCATTTATCTTCAGTGAAATCCGTAAGTGAGACTATGGCATATCCCACAGTATATTTTTCTTCCTTGCCTCTTAAGTAGGAACCATCTTTGAACCAAACTAAGTCAGCATTATCCAAAGGGTTTTCTGGTAAATCATTTCTGGGCAAAAGAAGTTGGTCAGTTAATGTTAAATAATCATGAGAAACATCTGTTGGTAAAGGAAGCAAAGTAGCAGAGCTTAAATTATTACCTGTAGCAAAAGTGGCATTGGGGGAGGACAGTGAGAGGATTTCATAAGAATCCAGTCAATTTACAGAGTAGTGTTGGGCATTATGCAAATTTAAAAGACTCTCAATCAAGTGAGAAACATATATCATCAGGGGCGATTCCATAATGATTTCTTCCATGGATTTCAGCAATAATGCTGTGGCAGAGGTTGCTTGTAACATGGCGGCAGGCTTTTGGCAACAGCATAGAGCTGTTGATTATAATATCCTATAGGTCTATTATGGCCCCCATGTTTTTGGGTTAGAATGCCCAAGGCATTACCCCCAGGCTTATGGACAAATAGATTAAAGATTTGTAATCAGGATGCTCAAAAGCAGGATCTTGTTTTGAAGTCATTTTGAGTTGATCTACAGATTCTTGACATTGGTTAGCCCAAATTAATGGCTTATGTTTTCCAATCTTTAATAAAGATTATAAGTGCTGAGCAATTAAAGAGAAATTTGGTATCCAATTGCAAAAATAGCCTACCAATCTGAAAAATCCCCAGCTGTTTCTTCATTCTTGACATTGGTTAGCCCAAATTAATGGCTTATGTTTTCCAATCTTTAATAAAGATTATAAGTGCTGAGCAATTAAACAGAAATTTGGTATCCAATTGCAAAAATAGCCTACCAATCTGAAAAATCCCCAGCTGTTTCTTAGTTGTTCATTGAGGAAAAGCCATTACTCCTTTAACACAATCAGGGTTTATAAAAAGACAAAACCCAGAAAACCGAAAACCTTCCTTAGAGATTAGATGACCTACATATTTAATTATTTAATTTTTTTCTTGGCAAAACTGGAGTTTTTCCTTAGATACCTTATGGCCTTTAATGGCTAATTGTTTTAGTAAATGTAGACTATGAGAGGCTTTCAAATCACAAAACCAGAGGAGAAGATCATCTACATATTGGATTAAAGTTGAGCCATTAGGAAATGAAACATCATCAAAGTCTGCTTTAAGAATCTGAGAAAAATATGTGGGACTGTCAGTGTATCCCTGGGGCATTACAGTCCAAGTACACTATTGATCATTCCAAGTGATAGAAAACAGATATTTACTATCAGGGTCTATAGGTGTGCTAAAGAAGGCACTGCATAGGTCAATAACTGTGAGAACAGTGCTATCATCAGGAATATTAGATAATAAAAGATATAGGGATTTGATACTATAGGATGTTGAGGTACTACAATATTGTTGATAGCTCTTGTACAAACCACTGTCCTTTACCATTGGACTTTCGTACAGGTAAAATGGGATTATTTCAAGGGCTTGTACAAGAAATAATTAACCCATTTTTAAAGTAGTTCTCTATTATGGGTTTAATTCCTTGGAGTGCTCCTGATCTTGGAGGATATTGTTTATTGTTAGGCAGAGGCTTAGTTGGGTTTATCGTCACCTTAACTGGAGTTGTCAATAAAATTTTCCCATTATTGGTGGATAATTAAGACTGCTAGCATTCTGGTAGGGAGGCAAGTAATGTACTTCCATCTGTGATTTCAGTTCTCACAGTTGCAAGGTGTATTTGAACCAAACAATCAAGGCCATTGCAAGAAGGATCACCAAAATTTTGGTTAGCATGATATATTGTTAAATTCAAATACATTCCCCCTTTGGGCAAAAAGAAATATGGGCATTATAAGTTTAAAAAAAAAATCCTGGTCAAGAAAATGTATAGGTGCTGGTGGGACAAGTAGGGAAGAGTGCTGCCCAGTTAATGTTTCCAGTTGAAAATGTAAAGGTAAGGAATTGCATACATTAATACGTTCATTTGAAATTTCTACCATATTTAGAGATACATTATTCCTAGGAAGGGGTCCCTTCAAAGTGGTAGAATTTAAAATGGATAGAGTAGCTCCAGTACTAATCAAAGCTTCACTTTTTTCTCTGTTAACAAGGAAGTCAATCTCTCCCAAGGAGTTAGTTAGGAGAAAAAAAAAAGGACCCTTGTAGTTCCTCAGAGCAATCTCATTTAGAGTGTGCCACAATGGTTTTCTTTCCTAATTGCCATTTAAGTTTTCTGCAATCCTTTTTAAGAAGGGTGAGCTTTTTACAGAAAACGTGAACATTTTTTCTGATCAGAGTTTTGAGGATTTTGTTTTTAAAAGCTTTGAGTTTTGTGGGTCAATTGTTGTAACTGAAGACTTATAAGTTTGACTTTTAAAAAAAATTTGAACCATAGGAGACAGTTGATCAGTAATGTTAACTAAGTCTCGTATTTGAGTGGTAGCCCAATTTAATTAATGTTTAACAAGCATCGTCAATTCTTCATCTAATCCATAGAGGAAAGCCAAATTGATCATAAAGACATTTTGACCATTACTAATATTTTGTAAGTCATTTCTGAGTATTGTTTAAATGATTTTTCAAATCTCTCAAAGTAAGGACAGTTTCACCTGGACCCTGGTGGCATTGTTGAATTTTTCCCCAATCAACGTTCTTTAGGAAAGTTGCAAGGAGAGCATCTAAAAGATGTTTGGCAATAGTTTGAATTTCCTCTCAAGCTACCTCATTAGTTTATCAAAATCTCTTAAAAGATGAGTGCAATTAGCTCTAGCAATCCATTGAGTAGCTTTCCCTTCTGAAACTAGCATATGGACCAACTGATGTAAGTCAGAAAAGCCAGGCTCATAAGTTTGAACAGTAAGCTCGAGTTCTTTAGCAAATCCAATAGGATTATCCATGGGATCTGGAAATTCTTTGATTAAATTTTTAAGTTTGGTCCTGATCCAGGGGGATTATGCAATGGCTGGCTCACTTTGTTTGTTGGTTGTCTTCATTTGAAACGAAGTGGCAAAAATAGTTTTTTTGCTGCTGGTGCAGCTGACTTCTCATGTGGGTCTGCTAATAAGTCAGAAAGGGATAGAGGTACCACAGAGGGATTAAGTCGAGGAAGTTCAGAAAACAGAGGATATAAAGAAGTTAAAGGTGAAGGGGGCAAGAAGAGGAAGGAGACAAGGCTGAGGAAGCCTCAGCCTGTTTAAGGTTTTCATTTAATTTTATATTTTCCACCTGTAAAGAGGTTTAATCATTATTTCATTGAGTTCCCTTGAGATAACGTTGAAAGTAGATCTCCCGTTCTTATTATCAGAGCTGGAAACCTACGTTTTCTAATTGAGCATGCAAATGAGTCAATTTGGACAAATCAAAAGATCCCTATTTAGGCCATTTAAGTTTTAAACCAAGTAAGATGAATCCATTTTTCAAGATATTTGCAAGTAGAGGACCTCTAAGTATTGTACACAAAACCAGTAGTGTAGACAATGGTGATGTACCTTCAAATCTGGAAGCTTAATTTCCCATTATGGCTCTTTCAAGTGAGGCAAGCTAATGTAGTGGATCTGTATGTTTCTTATGGGCATTGCTTCTCCAGATTTCACCCTGGAGCTGGTCAGCCCTCTTACGTGTCTCAGTCTCCCACACTGCTGAAGCAATAGGGTGCTCGCAGGTGCCAGGTGAGCAGCCCTGTACCACACCTCTTAGCCAAGCAATAATTTTAACAGTGTAGGGGTTCCCTATGTGTATTAGTCCATTTAGGTTGCTTATGACAAAATACATGGGACTAGGTGATTTATAAAGAAAAACAACACTTATTGGTTACAGTTTCTGAGGCTGGGAAGTTCGAAGTCCATCTGCTGGTGGTGACAGTGACTCAGGGGTCTCACATTGCAAGATGGTGGAAGCAGAGAGAGCAGAGAGAGGGAAAGACAGATTTTCCTCTTCTCTTAAAGCCCTTAGAACCACGCCCATGACCAAAATTTTTAATCTATTTACTACAGCATGGTCCTACAGTCTAATCACCTCTTCAAGGCTCCACTTTCAATTACCATAATAGGATTTCCCACCCTCCTAACAGTCACATTGGGGGCTAAGTTTCTAATACACAGAACTTGTGGAGACACAATTTAAGCTTCAGGGAGTTTTGGGGGGACATAATTCAATACACTACACTATGAGACCACTGCATGCTGTGGGAAAAACACCCCAGCACCTCCCAAGTTTCAGTTTCCCCAAAAGCCATGTGGCTGGAGGGAGCAAGTGTCTCTCATTTTTGGAGCAAGGGTGCCTTCAAGCAGTTAGAGAGATTGACTAAGCAAGGGTTACCCTACTTGAAAATGCTGAAGAACTAGGTTAAGAGTTACCAAATTCAACCTTGCCCAAGAACACAAATAAGGGCTTGCCTGTCATTCAAGGCAGGAACTCTCATTGTGAGAGAGCAGTAGAAGACCTTCCTTAAAGGAGGTTGCCAGCTCCAAAACACTAGAACCTCAACCTGAAGGTGGAGGTTCATGTATCTGGGGGAGAGCCCAACCTGCAACATCCAGCAGAGTCCCTGAGTTTGTGGTCTCAATGGGTGCTTTGGTGGTAACGAACTGAGGGTTGGAGATGCTGCTAGGTATTCAAGGGGGCTTCTCTCAGGCGCCTTCATGGTCACCAATCTTGTCAGCCAAAATTAAGGCTGTTGAGGTAAAAGACTTTTAGAGAAGGCTATTGGGAGCCAAATATGAGGATTAACCCAGGAAACGCTAACTAACACAGTTGGAAAGTGCCCTAAAGTCTGCTACAAGCAAAACATTTTCTAGGGAAGTTTCAAAAGGGAGGGGGATAGCTCCAAGTACAGTTATCCTTTTCTTTCTCCTGGAACACAGGAATCAATCACTGGTTACTGATTACAGCATGGGAACCAAAAAGTGTCTATGTGCAACTTGAAGCAGAAACTTCATGTGTCAGCTATTCTTAACAACATCTAAGTGGCTTATTCAGAACCAGAAGGTCATACATTAATCACTAACCCAGCATTTTTAACCACATACATTGTTTATCTTAAGGACATCGACACCGAGTTCATGAGACTTATTCCAAGGCAGTGAGTTTTGGAAAACCTGCTTCATTTTGGTTATTTCCTTCATCAGAAGGCACAGAGTGTCTTACTGGGCAGATGTAAGTTCCCCTGTGGTCAGGTGTTATAGCACAGAGTTGTTACGGAAGCCATTTGCTCCTAAGCTTCCTAACGCAGCCTGTGCTTTCCCATCACTCTCCTTCAACCTGAAGGTTTTTGTTTTGTTTTGGTTTTTGTTTTTTGACAGGAATGGTGAAATCAAATGAATCCTTTGTCTCTCCACAAGGATGCTGGAGGTCGCAGTAATTTTTTCGTGAAGTCATGCATGTCCACAGATCCTGACCTTAGGAAGGGAATGCAGGTGACCACAGAAGCACATTCAGGAGTGTTCACAGCCCAGCTGATGGGCCATGTGAGGTGCTGCTCTCCTGGGTCAGCTGGTCTCCCAGGTTCTGTGCTCTGGTGCTCCAGCCCAGCATTGGCACAGCTTCCCCTGCCCTGCTCAGAGGACATCAGGGCTCTGCAAGGACAGCCAGGTCTCCACTGTGCAGTGTCCCTGAAGGTCACTCAGTCAGGTATAAAAGCTGCAGAATCCACTCTCTCATCACTGTCCAGACTAGACCCTTGTGGTAAGGACAGCAGCATCCCATGTTCCAGCTCAGGGACCTCCCTGTTATGGTTTGAATGTTTCCCCTTCCAAATCTCATGTTGAAACTTAATCCCCAATGTGGAAATATTGAGAGGTGGGGTCTTTAAGAGGTGATTGGGTCATGCAGGCTCTGCCCTGCACTGCCTCAGAACTCTACAGATGCGGCCCCTGGAGCTTAGACTTCCCAGCCTCCAGAATTATAGGAAATAAATTTTGTTTCTTTATGAATTACCCACTTTCAGGTATTCTTTTATAAGCAACAGAAAATGGACTAAGACACAGGGATTTTAAGGAACTTCCCAAGGTCTTATTGCTAAGAAATTTCAGGGTCTGTACTGATGTTACCAGTCCCTGCTGTCAGCATCAGCTCTGTAATGACACTGCCCCGACCTCAACTGGGGAGTATTCCTGGGCACCATTGCTCTTTCCCCGTGGACACAAGGCCTGGCTCCATTTCCCCTCTAAGATTTATCCTTCAGACCCCCGCACCTACAGAGGCCATGATGGTCCTTCACTGTCTTCCCTCCCAAAGGAGAAGGTCCCTGCTTGTCAGCACATCTCTCAAGTGGCTGCTATGTCCTCATTAGCTTCACTATATCTTTGCCACATGAGCCCTTCATGCTCCAGCAAAACTTAACTACTTCCATTTTACTCTG